>NC_051446.1:19573393-19594181 GCF_001649575.2 Kryptolebias marmoratus
GGATTCCCCCGGAGGAGCTGGCCCAAGTGGCTGGGGAGAGGGAAGTCTGGGTCTCCCTGCTTAGGCTGCTGCCCCCGCGACCCGACCCCGGATAAGCGGAAGAGAATGGATGGATGGATGGATGGATGGATACATAAAAAAATATGTTTACAGAAAGTCACGCCAAAGTGTTTTTTTTTCTTTACATTAAAAAATGATTCGAATACATCCGGATTCGAATGTAGCTACAATACATGAAATGATTGTAAAATCCAAGTGTTTAACATCAGTGACTAACCAAGAAACTAGTTAATTTGGGTTGGTCACTTCATCAATACCAGCCCTCATATTGATCCACTGAATCAAATCAGGTGATCAATAACCTAACCCTTATTGGAAACTTCAGCCTTCACTCTGACCTTAAATGGCATCAGTAAGACACACTTTAGTACAGGTTTAGATCAATAATCAGAGCAGATTAATCAAACTCAAAAGTTACTAAGGACTGTTGATGAGGAAAAAAAACAAAACAAAAAAAAATCTACTAATAGACATGAATGTAAATCAATATGCTGCATATTTGCCAGCATACCGACTGTGCTAAATTCTGTTTTTCTATAATCAGTTGGCGGTGACTGCCAGCAGCTCTGTGACTGTTGCTTTATGTCCCCTTTAAAGCCCTCTTTCAGAGAGGCACACATTTGCAGAACTCTCTGTACAGCAATGATAGCCTCATTAGCTGCTTCCTAGCCTTTGTTGTTTTTACAACAGAGATGTGTGTTGAGATTCTCATTAAAAGATGGGCTTCTTTATATTATTGTCTGCTTCCTCTGACAGTCCCCTTAGATTGAACGCCAGCAAATCAAGCTATTTATTTTCCTCTGGCCTCTTTTTTTCCCTCTCTTTCTCTCTCCTTTGCAGAAAATCAATTCAAAGATTTTTTTAGTTTGCTGTTAAAAAAGCCTGTTGATTTCTGCCTTAAATTGAGAAGTGGTTTGTAGCAGTAACCGCCAAACTCAGACTATGGTTTTCCTTCTAGCTGGAAATATCAGGGGATTACTTGAAGTTTGAGCAGGACAGGATTTTTGAACCACATAGTGACTGAAACCATCCTATCGTTATTTCACTGCTGGAAAACAAGAATTTAGATTTATGAGTGTTATACTAATCCACAACATTGCAAAAACACATATGCATCTTTTGCAGCTGATATCAGCTCAATTTCTTATCACACAAACAGAAAAGTGGGATGACCTTCTTGTTTTTTTGGCACGCAAACAAAGTCGTTTGACAATGACTCTTTTGCTTGCAAGAGTATTAAATTTAGCATGACAGGGACACCTTCGTGTTTGCTTCAACAACAACCAAAAATCTTTGACCTCCATTTTCGGGGCAATATTGCAGAATGGGGCAATTTATCAACAGCCAAAAAAATCTTGCGCCCTAATTAATTACAACTAAGTAAAGAATGTTTGGAGAGCCAAATTGCTTTAATTCCCCAAACACCGTCTGAAAGTCATTCATTATCAAATGTGTGCTCAAAGGTTAGTTTGCTTTTGTAAAAGACGAGATGAGCATTAATTTCGGAGCGTGCCATTTTCCCCGGTGGGGAGACAAGCTAGCGATTTGTCAAGAGGCCACGCATCACGGGTGGCATGTTCATTGTCTGTTTGTCACTCGGGTCTTGGTGCTTTCTGTGTGGTTCACCCTGAGAGCATCCTCACCTTTAAATAAATGTTTAATTCACTGGATGAAGTTTTGTTTAAAAAAACAGCAAGAAAGACTAAGGGGGAAAAGAAAATGCGCCACTGACACAGGGGCTTCGAGCCTTTTGAGGCCTCGATTAAAGGGCCCAGCAGGGCACGAGTTTAAAGAGCATTAAGAATGCAGTCTACAAGTGGAGATGTGTGAAAACTTCCTCTGAAAAGCCTGAGGGAAACTACTCATTGCCTCAAGATGACTCTCAACTCTGAAGCAGCATCAAGAAAACAGATGGGCTCCGACTACTTTCAGGAAAAATACCAAAACTTCTGTATTGAAATAGTGGACAATTGGCCGTATCGAGGCCATCTCCTCATTTATTTCTCAAAATACGCAAAAAAGTTCAGAGCTCCTCCTTCTGCTATTCACAGATTCACCCACAGCCCACACTATTTGAATTTTAAGCAGTTTGACTGAACAAGAATAAGAAGCACTTGAGATGAAAATCCATCTCTCGAAAGGGAATTCATCAAAGAAATTACTTCCCATATCAACAATAGAAATTACCTCACAATATGCAATTGTCCTTTCCACATATTCAGGGAACCCTTTGGTGTTTTTATGGGGTAAGAGGGACTATTTAGCAGGTAATACAGAATTAATGTGGAGGAGAGGAAGAGAGAAAAAAAACACTTTTAATGGAAGTAGCGTCTTGCCTCTGAATTTTGATGATGTGCACAATGCCCTTAAATCCCTTTCTTATTGGAGGTACTTTTGAGCCTTAATAGGATAAAGCAGAGGACACAAAAGATTTCTATCTCTCAACTCTTTCAGTTCACTGAGAATCCCAATCTCTGGCAATGAGCACTTCATGAATCATTCATTTTTAATAGATTATGCAAATTCCAGGGCATAAAATCAACAAGATCAATAAGTGCAGGCATTTTAATTGGTGGTTGAAAAACATGCTGAGGATGAACGTGCTCTCCGGTTCTTCCCACCATAAGGACGCAATTAATTTGGAATTGGATCTCAGCCTAAATACTGCAGATAATTTACCACTTTTTGCATGGCTTAAAATTCCTCTGGTAAGCTTATCGCTGGCAAGTAAACTGTAATACTCAGCCATTAGGGAGACCACACACCTGAATATCACATATTATCCACACAGGCAGCCACTGAGGGAAAACCAAGCAGAGGAGCCACTAACCAAATAGTAATTATCAAGCGAGTCTGAGTTGATGTTTGTTCCATTAGTTTGACCTCTGTATGCTTTATTTCTTTGCCTCCTGTGAACATAGAAAGGCGTGGAATAAACTACTAAAGCAAGACTTGTGCTTTTCACGTTCAAACACACACAGGAACAGTGCTATGATCACAAGGCCAGCGTTTTTTTCCTCTTTTGCACCTGTGAAGGAGTAAGAAGAGCCTTCCTGCAGAACCAGCCCTGCTTTCTGCAGGGCCATCCATACACAAAGGACAAACACACACCTTTCTTCTCAGGAGGCCCGCCTTACAGGGGGAAATCTACCTCCCACATATTAATGAGAAAAGGGCTCTTTCTTTTCTCATAAGACTGCTTGGCTATCATTTGAGAAGAAGGGCTGCAGCAATTTTCAATCACCCCCCNTCATTGCCTTTGATGGCTGCTGCATAATTATATGAATTTTAATAAAAGCTCCGTATATTAATCTCAGGCACCCGACAGTCATCGTAAACTTTCAGTAAACTTAACCTTCTTCTTGGTAATAACACTGCAACAACGGAGCAATATTTCAATTAGCCAGCCAGTCATTAACTGTGACAAGGAGAGGAGACAACTCTGGGGTGGAAGGGGGATGGGAAGAGGGGGGGACAGAGCAAGGGAGCGATAGGAGGGTGAAATAAATGATCATGGTGTTAGAGTTAGGCGGCAGAAATGCCAGAGCGTATTTACCGGAGCACATTACTCGTGCTTTCAGCCACACAAACTGTCTCCTTGTGGACAAATCGCAGGAGCAGTGCAGCAGCAGCCAACAAGCAGCCAGTCCTGCACGGTGGCCTTTTTTTTTTTCCTCCCCAAGACCTTGCCCTGATACACAATCATAGTTCTGATGTGCTGACACCCAAAGGTCCTTGTCCAGCGGTGACTGAACAGCTCCCAATCTTTTTTAATACCCTGCCTGCTCAGCAGAAACGGGACTGAAGACAGCTGCTAAGCTTTTATCACATCACTGTAACATCTTTTCAGCTCAGAGTAAAAGTCTTCACACTTCACTTTTTGGTTTGCCTTTATTGTCACACATTTTATTTTAGCATTGCGCATCTTTAGCATTGATTGTTTACATTGTTCAACCCCCGCCCCTCCCCTCAGCTGAAGCTGTGGCCCGGCAGCGTAAAGGCAAACTGTATGGCACATGATCTTACCTACAGGGTAGCTTTGCGACACACTGGGGCCCAGGTCTGGGTTGGCGCTAGAGGATAAACTGGGCTTGACTTCATCCAGGCTGGAATTCAGGACAGGCAGCGAGTACTCATTAGCCTGGGAAAAGGCAGTTGAATGATTACACAACCAAACAATACCAAGATGGAAATCCTCCTTTTTCTCCTCCTCCATTAAGCACTCCACACAGGCCTGGGTGGGTATAAATTTGGATGAGAGTATTGTGTGTGTGTGTTTGTGTGTGTGTGCTGGAGGGTGGCAGTTCAAGCATATCATGAATGTATTTTGGTATTGTCTGAGAGGAAGTGGGATTTTGAGATGAGTGAAAAGCCAAGGCGTCAGCTGGCCCTTTGTGCTTCGCTGCAGTCCTACTCCTGATCAGCCAAGGGAGAAAGCAGTTCTGCTTTGTTACAGACACACCATGTGGTCCTGTTTAAGAAACACATTTCACTTTTGCTTTTTACTCATTTGGAGTGTAGACCATCTTTAAATTTCATTACCTCTTATCGCCTTATAGAATGACACATACAGCTTTTATTTGCAGTAAAATATTGGCCTAAAGGTCTTGTTCAACTAAATCACAGAAAAAGATAAGTTTTAGCCTTATATGAATTGAAAGATGCTACTTATGACTTTTATCCATAAAGTTACTTAAAGCTACCTTTTTTAGTGACAGTTATTTTTAGTAAAAACTGTCAAAAACTGCAACAGTCTCTAAAGAAATGATGAGCTTTATAAACTAAACCATATTCCCCTCCTGTGGATTGAGGTGGAAGCTCAACATTCAAGGTCAAATATATTTAAAACGACAGCAAAACAAACAAAATAAGTCCTTTTGTAATTTCATTGAATGGACTCTTTAGTTTGAAATAAAACATGACGTAAAAAAGAAAGAATGTCTTCTTCTTTTATAGAAATAATCTCTTTTTGTAAATATGCCCCAAAGACACCAGTGACAGATGTTAGCAGGTTTTTTTAATGAGATGAGACTTCCGGAGTCTGAGTGTTGACAATGTTTATCCAAAGCCCAGTGTGAGTGGTTCAGTGGGCTGCTCTCCCACAGGGGGGGACGCCTGTGACCCTGCTCTTGTCTGTCACTATCGCAGATAAACTCTAATTGTCTGCTACAACTGTTCGCTGGCACAATGTCGGATGTTTTCCTCTATTCTTGCTGGCCTCAGACGCCAAACAGACGTTTTATCATGCAGATAAAGGGCAGGAGGGAGAAAACTGAAAAGATAGGTCTGAAAAGGATGACCAAATGGCTGGCAGAAGTGTGGGAGGGGTGAATCCATTGAGTTTTGCATCTCCAGAATGGGTTTTTAATGCCTCGCTACAGAACCCAGACACTGGCTAATAGGGCCACATTTTCCTGAAGGAGAAAAAAACACAAGGCACCCATAAAAGGGAAAGTGCTCTGATTAATATGGCAGTAAATTAAAGCTGATTTTTCTGGACTGTTTCTAGCCTCCTTTTTTTTTTAATTCCTCACCCACTCACCTCCCTTTTCTAGTCTAACCCTTCCCCTTCCCCTTCCCCTTCCTGCCTTTTAATACTCTCCCTGACGCTCTTTGTGATTGCAAGTCATTTCCAATTCGTTTTGGTATTGATCTTCCAGTAGAAATCAGTTTTGTAATTAGCTGCAAATTAGGCCTTCTTCTGGAGGTGAGGCCTGTCCCACTGATTTATCACCTGCGTAATTCGCCCCGATTGGAGAGAAATTAAAATGAACTCAATTAGGTGACTGCTTTTGCTTTATGGGTCTGACTTATAGTTTGGTGCGATAAATTAATAGTCTCTTGTTGTTTAATAGTATAATGAAAGTACTGTAAATAAAGGTTATTCATTGTAATAAGCCCAGAGCTTTTAATAAAAGGTGGTTTTTGATGTTGAGGGGAAGGGGGTTGCTGTTTTCTGAATGCATCTTAATCTATGGTGAGTGTTGTTTAAAATTACGACTTAGAATCGATGGAGGCTTTTTGCAATGTTTCAGTCACTGATGTCAAGCATACAGGCAATTTTTATGACTGTCTCTATAAATTAAAATATGTGGCAGAAGTGTAAAGTAAACAACAAAAGAAACAAAACAGCAGGTGAATAATGCTGCAAAAAATAATAAAATCTAGATATTGATTAATTTTATGTGGCTTTACTGTTTTTCTCAATTACACCAGGTACAAGGAATGTGTTTTTCATTAGAAAATCAATAATGTGTGGGAGTTTTTCTTGTGATCCCTCCAGTATTACACAGGCTCTGACTCTAGCCCACTGTTTAGCCATTTTAGGATGTTTGTTTAATTAGCCTTTGCTTCTGGAGAGGGTCTAGGAATATTTCTGTATGTTTCTGTTAATTTTTGACAAAAAAAAAAAGCAGAGCTGTAGAGCCACTAACCTGCTCTGGTTTGATGTGTTCCGATGTAGGGAAGACGTCAGGGTACGAGGGGCGCTCAAAGACCCGGTCCAAAGCTTCCAGCTGCTGTTGGGTAAAGGCGTCTGCCCTCAGGTGTTTCCGTAAACTCTCCACGCTACCCTGAGAATCACTGTTTGGGCCAGAACCATCTGAACCATCTACAAGAAGAAAGAGCAACATTCGAGACACTGACCCCGGGAAGCTGGCCTTCACTTCAAGCTATGCACTTTATATTCCCCTCATGTATGTTCTGAGAACAGAATGAGATAGAGTTCAGTTTTTTCTTCCTTTTAATGGCTGAAGTGAGCCACTGGCTACCACGAACATGGTCTTCCATGCTTAGAATTAGTGCCATCATGATCTAAAAGCCCTCTGGTAATTGATGGATTACAGTCACTTGCAAAGATATACATGTCGTAAAAAGAGTATGTAATAAATGCAGCAGCAAGCCCATTATAGTCGTTTTTCATTCCAGACAGAGATTTTTTTTTTCCACCTGTCTTTTTCTTCTCCCCAAAAAAGCCTGATGTTCACTGGAATCAAGTGCTTTTTAAAGAACAATTTCCCTTTTACAATTCAATACGGCTTTTATTCTCTTTGAGCGTGTGGTTCCATTTGGAAGCAGCGGCGGAGGACAAGAGGCTGAATAAAATTGTATAGTCTTGTTCAATCATCCCGCTCTCCAAACATAGGAATTTTCTCCCGACTCCTGACCTGATTACTTGACTGTTGGGAGGAGGATGCCTTTGCTTTTCCCGCTGTGTGCAAAGCTTTAAAACCTTTACAGACCCATCCCTCCATTGCTCAGCCGCGCCCCCCCCCCNCCACACACACACACACCTATCATGGCTGCAGTGGCTGTGTCTGCAGATCTCCTCCCAGGATCCCAGAAAGCTTCAGCTCCCTTACAAATCTGTCATTCTAAATTTGCGGCAGATTATGTTCTTCCCTCTGAGGGAGAGTGGTGATATATGATATGCAAGGCCAGCTATTGATTGCCTGATCTGGTGGCAAGAGGGAGCTGAAATGAACTTGAAATGAACATCATGCCTCAACTCATTGTGCGTATAATACTCTACTTAATCCCACATTTTTCTCTGCCGTAGAATTCAATTGATCAATCATGTCTGTGTGATAGTGCCATTTGGGAGGGTTAGTACCAGTCTATTCTGCTGCTTGACCTTTTTTTCACATGCTGAGGCCAGAGGATGAAGCAAACTATCCAAAAGACTTTAAAAACAGAATGTGCTGATAGCTGCAGAACAAGGAAGTTATGAGTTTTCTTATTTTTACTGTGCAAAGAAATGCAATGAGTTGTTTAAAAAAATCTGTTTTATTATAAGCTTTGTGGGTTGATTGCTTTGTTTTTGTTTTTGCATTTAAAAAAGGCAAATATCATCAAGTACATTAAGACACTGTTGTCAGATTTAAGGTCAGAAAGGTTGAAACTGTGCATCATTTGACTTTCAGTATCAGTTAAAATGCTGAAACTGTTCAGACAAATGGAATGAGGACATCTCTTATTTCTGTAAGTACCTTAGAATAATGTTTTTTTTCCCATCATAGTGACAAAACTGTTTAGTATTTTTAGTACAGCAACAATGATGACAGATGATGAAGAAATGTGTTACAAAGTAATAACCTCTTCGCAAGAATAAAATGTTTTCTAAAGTGTTTCTCTTCTAGTGTTTAACATACAAGAACAAAAAGAATAATAGAAATAGACATTTATTGTCTTAACAGTGTCCTCATTGTTGTTTACTAAATCACAGGTATTTATAAACTCAACATTTCTTAAAACATCTAAAACATTTGTTTCTCTTAAATTTTGAATTTATGGATCGCTGTAATCCCTATGTGGCCAACAAAAGTGTTTCGTGTTTCCAGGAATTATCAATATATGTACTGTCAACACATATACCCATACAAGCATTGTCTTTTAGGACATGGTAACCCTAATAAACTGAACCGAAAGCAACAGACTCAGAACAGCAGTTTATAAGTGTAAAATTTTGCACTTTTCAGTTTTTGAAATGAGAAAGCTTCTCAGATGAGAAGCAAAATATGTTCAAGTCTGAAAAAGAAAGTCTAGCTACTTTTGATTTAATGTATTTTCCCAGCATTTCTGTTCTTATTATTTAAGGTTTCCAGAACTAAAACAAAATAAGTAAAATAATAAATGTACAGTAATTGGTGTTTACCTGCCAGGACCCATGGACGGAAAATATCCAGTGGCTACATCTGGCACTCTGTGCTCTCTTTTATTTTAGATTAATGTTTCATGTATGGTTCCTTCTAAATATTCATAAAAAATGTTTTGCTTGGACAGTAGTTTTCAGGCCATGGCTTAACACAAAGTGAGATCATTGTTCTGTTTAATTTCTTTTTCATTCTGTTTCTTTAGTTTTTAGTAGAAAAATAACTTGATTGCGTTTTGAGAAAAAAAATTTAAATAAAACATTTTTTTGGCATAAAATATAACCTTTTAAGTTTCTACACATTTCTCACAAGCATTTCTGTATGAATAGGTGAAATGCTCTTTAAGGAAGTTGAAATTAGTTGTTGTTTTCTAAAAAATGAAACGTTTTACGCTGGCAATTGAGCTGAGTGAACAGAAAAAGAAGACAAAAAAAGAGTTTGGGGAGAATATCCAAACCAAGCATCCTGAAAGAAAGATACTTTGTCTCATTTCAGATTTAAAACTTAAAAAAAGGCTGTGTGTCTAATCTGCCCGGAAAGATTATGTAAAAGCCCAAATATTGTGGTGGTAACTTAAAGAGATAGTTCAGGTCTTTTGAAGTACAGTTCTATGGAAATGTTTCCAGCAATTAACAGCTTACCTGTTAGATGGTTCTTTAAACAACCTTAGTTTGGAGAAATAGAGTTAAATTCTGATTTGACTGACTGACGAGCAAACAGCTGGTCCAAGTGAGGCCAAGGCCAAATTGAAAACCTCTTTCTTAAAACAACTCCAGTATCAAAACATTTATAGCAGTTGATGCAAAATATATTATATTGTTAGAAGTTTTGCATTACACAGTTATTTTTCTAGAATTCCACAGTTTTGGGCAGGCTCAAACAGGGACATCAGCAGCTAGCTGTAGCACTTTTGATGCAACCTGGGGCCCTTCCAGCAGGAATATCATATTATTTCAGCTGGAATAACCATGAAATGCAAAACTGACTGCAGTGTAATAAATCTTTGTAAAATAAAGTTGATTGTTTTAAGATGGCAGCGATCCACTTTCTTCTTGGGCCTGCTCCCACTAGCCGTTAGCTCGTCAATCCGGTAAGAATTTTACTCTGTTTCTTCAAACTGAGCTTGTTCAAAAAGCTATCTACAACAGGTAAGATATGAATTGTTTTAAATCTTTCTATAGAATCCTTTATATACATATAACTTTATTATTTAAGCAGAAAAAGGATGTATTCATCTCTATAATGTTGAATTCTTTTATATAATATATTGCAGCAGCTAGATACAAAACGAACATTTCTGACTTTTCCTGTTAGTCGCTGTTCTGTGAATGTTCAGAATAATTTCTGCACAGCCACATACAATCTCCTCACCTATGCTCCTGTTGCCGTGTGTCACTTCATCAAACTCAATTGTTCTCTTTGCTACCAAAGCAAATAGAGTCATTAATTACTCTCCATCAGCTAGCCTGAGCCACAGCACCTGATCAATAACCCCCCCACACCATATTTGTCATTCACCACTGTGGAATACACTTCCCACACACAAGACAAACCATCCTAAACCATCCTGGGTCAAACTGCACACTCTTCCTCCCACTCAAACTGAGGACAGTCCCATCTGCCCTCACCCCTTTTGACAAACCTGTGGCGATTAAAGATAACTCAAATGTCATTTGGATCATTAATGAACCCATAGAAAAGTATGGTTTCTTCAGTATATGTAAAGTTTATGCATCTTTAAATAGTTTTAGGACTGCAACAACAAAATGAACAATAAGTTAAGAGTATAAATTACTACAAAACAGCTTTAGTTTACTTTCAAGTTACAAATTTAAACCCCTCATCAGAAGGTGAAACTTAAATAGAACTAGCGCCGTTTTTCTGTTTCTAAGTGTGAAAATATATATTTTAACAATCAGTCAGTTTTCCACATTTAATATGTAATTATCATTAAACTAAAACTAAAAGGGCCTCTAATTAAAATTAATATTAATAATGACATTTTTTTGAAATGTTATTAAATCAGGTGTATTAAAGGTCAAGATCATTTTCGTTTGTTTTTATTGCGCTTTAGACTGAAAAAAGTGATGGTCTCCTATATTTTTATTAATCATTTACTACAGTTTAATACATATTTTATGCACTGCTTAACATTTTGACAAGCAGATACATTTGTTAATTAAATTTTAATCGAGATCATCTGAGATTTTGAACGTCATTCTTTTTCTTTTTTTCAAATTTCACTTACAGTATGTTCGCACATATGCAGTAATGGGATTTTATATAAATACTGACATTTAAAAATACTTTTAGAATGATTTTAGTGTTCATGAGTTCTCTGTAAGCACTTGTCTTCACAATAGGAAGTCAAACCCAATATTTGAACAGACCCAAATGAGCCCATTATGTAGCAGTGATAACCATCTTCGGCTTTGTGAGTGTGTTACACGCCTGTCCCTCTCTGTCTTCATTTATTGATCATCACTGGCACTGATAGCATTCATCTTGACATCAGTCTGTATTAACACTCTGGTAACGAGGGAGCAGCCTCTTTCAAGATCAGATAGCCAGCTCAACAAAGTGGACTCCTCTCTGCAGGCTTGGCACCCGCAGGTCACGACCCCCGACAGGAGGCTCCAGCCAACACATCTGTGAGGACTGCACTGCCCTCCAAACAAAAACAGAACAATCATCATGAATGAGGCGCAGACATAGCGGCACTTTTCTCTGAACGCTTGTTTCAAACAAGGCGCGGGGGCAGATAAAACGTTGAAACTCTAAAAATTCAGGTTTTAGGTTCTTGTTCGCTGCGTGAGGAGCTGAGCAGGCCCCTCAAGGTCACAAAATACCCACTTTTTATAGTGATAAACTTTGTCCCCTTTTTTTTACTCGCACTCAGTCAGCTATTTGTATAAATAACATGTCAACATATATTCACTCCCATAACACACAGTTGTGCATTTCACAATAACGCACCTCCATAATTTCCCGCCTGATTCAATTCTCGGCTAAATGGAATCAAATTAAAACTCATTTGCATCCATTTGGATGAACTCAGCTGTATTTTGCTTTTCTAATTGAATGTTTTGATTATGTAAACATGAATGAAATACCGTCTCTGGAAGGTAAAAGGTTTGTTCTGTGTCACCAAAGATCTGTAATTAATGTTTATATCAACTGGGCAATATACTGCTCAGTAAATTGATAGAAATTCAATTAATTAAAAAAAGATCTAAAATTGCATGTATTCTTTGTTATATATTACTAAAAACTACAGACTTGTAAGCATTTAATGGATTAAATGCAATTGATTACTTGGAAAAACTGAGGTTACGCCTTGAATTCAGACAATTTAGAAGATGTTACCATCGGCTAATACTAATTTGCTCTGATGTTCCTGAGCTTTAAAGGCTTTATTAATCTAATTTGGTTTGTTGCATTTAGGTGCTGACATTTTCTTGCACTCTGAGTTCCTCTTTTCTTCCTTTCCCCACCAAAACAGATGCTGATACACAGCACAGGGTGTGACAGCGGCCCGCTCCATCACTCATCCCCATCAGTTCAGTCCTCATGACGCTCAGAGATGAGAAATACTTAATTCAACAGTTACTGAAGCACAGAATCACATCCATTCTGGCTGCCACTGGCTATTGTTGTTGGCTTTTCAAATATATGATGATGATCTTATCATGAAATTTTTCTCTTTGTGTTTCTCTCATAAATTAAAAAGAAAGCCCTACAAAAACCAAGAAAGCGTTCGGTGCTGCTGAAACTAAAGATTCCTACTGGTCTGATTGTGCAGTTTGTGGGTCACTCTGAAGGGCCGTTTGAAAGGCACTTCATGGATGGTGCGTTTTATCAACAGAACAGCTAGCTGTGTGCTCAGACTGACTCTGCACCTTCAGTAATAAAGAATGTGGGCAAAACGCTCGCATAAATAAATTTGTACATAAATATCCAGATGTTATTTTTTGTGTTCTTAATCCAGAAGCTTTTCTTTTGTCTTTTCGAGTCAGGAGAGATGGGGGGGTGGGATACAGCAGGGGTGAGGCGGCCAGCAAGCTGCTTGGATGTTAATCTGTGAGGTAATAGCTTTTCTCTGAAGAATTGCAAATTCTAATATGTGTCAATTTGTACAGCCGTGGTCACCAAAGACACCATCTCCAGAGGTCTCGCCCGTGCTCCCACTCTCTGTCCATCTGCAACAATAGCTGCCAACTGTAACATGGTACTTTTAATTTGCAATAACACGTGACAATAGTAGATTAATGGCTCTTATGACACCTGTGTCCCTGAAGCTCCTCTTGCCGAGACCCAGTGTACATAACGTGTGTCACACTACATTATCTCTACATCCCTCCTGTAATGGGGGGGACCCTGTTTTAAGGGCACTGCTGACTTGGAAACTGTGGAGCTGCTTGGCAGAGAGCCACAGCCTAAAACAAATACACTGAGCTGCACAGCCAATCCATTTCAGCGGAGCTTGTGTTGCACTCCCCTCCCTGTCCCTTTTCCCCTCCTTCCCTTTCTCTCATTTTTGTTCATGTTTCCATCCTTTGATAATGACTGCTTGTGCCATAATAATCATGAGGCTTACCAACTTAAATAGGGCTCAGGGAAGCTACTGTGCTGTGAGGAAATTTAATCCAAGCATTAACTCGCTATAGACTACAGCCTACTGAGCGAAGCAAAATATGTCTAAATAGCAAACAAGGCATCACTGAAACACAGCTAAATCAACAGAAAAACACTGCAATGGCAGCACAAACAGCTTTTTTCTTCTGAACAATTGCAGTTGGAATTTCCCAAATGCTGCAGTTCCTACAAAAAAACAGAATTAGAATTTTTTTTATCTCATTTTTTCATTTATAGATTGTAAAATCTGATCAGGAGTGATAGGATTTTATTACTCTCTGCAAGCAGTCAGGTACAAAAAGTGCTCCATTGGATGGAAAGAAACAAATCTGTCCTGAGTGCTGTGATAATGTCTTCAAACACACAAGTACGTGACGCTACACACCCCACAATGACAGACTACAACAATAAATTTCAATGCAGTTAGACAAAATATAAAATCTTCACATATTAGCCAACAAAAATCAACTCAAATTACGATTCTTATGATTGCAAAACACCCTCCACATATGCTCACTGCAAGCAAAATCTTAACATTTTGCCACTTTATTTAGTAAAGTTCCCTTTAAGAGAAGACAGCGACAGGACAATTGTGTCTACAGGGTAAAATCCAGTGTAATATACTATTCTTACAAACTGTGGCTTGAGGCAAGACATTGCTTTTGCAGCCGAGTGTGTGTGTGTGTGTGTGTGTGTGTATGTGGGTGTCTGAGTCTGAGTGTGTTTGGCCAAGACCTGAGGTTTATGTTTGGGAAAGATAAAGTATCCGTGACCCTGTGGTTCCAGGTAGGCACCAGCTGGCTGCTGAGAGAGTATATAAGAACCAAAACTCCCCCGTCACACTCAGCGCAAACACACACGGTTGTACACATCCACACACCAACACACAGGGGTTTCTCCTTTTTCATCGTAATGCTGGTCGAGCACCTAAATCACAAAGATGGCAACACATCAGGGGAATCATTTGAGACTGAAAAGCTGTAGAAACATGGCGCTGTCACCTGAAAGACCTCCACAAAACAGCCCGACTCCCCTTCTCTTACACACATTCCTTATCTCCCCCCACGCCCTTTAATACCTCTTTGCCCTTCAGTGGCAATCTGCATAGAAATGTGTGCATTTTATCATTCGGTGACTAGACATTACACCCTGGCTAATACAAGAGGTCTACGAACGACTGAAAATGAACCCTCGAAAATACCAGACGTTTGCATTATGCCCCCGCGATTGCATCTCTTACAGGGGAAGGCTTGATTATGTCATTTGCCATGTCCACGTCATGCTGGTTTTTATATCTTTGCCAGGAAATATACCTCTGACAGGTCATTAGTCATCCCTCCCTCCCTGCACGCACATAAAACATCAATTCCACTCAATATCCCACAAAACCCCCGTGCTTCCCCAACAAACGCCAGAACAAAGAAGACGCTATGTAAACTGCTGTCGTGCTCTGATTAGCTCTCATTCCAGAGAAGTGCAGAAATAAGGCACTCATTCCCCCCCACCCTGTTTGGAGATAACTGCTCGTTTTCATCCCTCCATACCCGTGCATGCCTTGTAACACAAGTGCATCTGTTTAGCTATTCTCATCAGCTTCTTATGTTGTGACATTAGGGGAAGCCTATTGCTTACAGAACCAATAATCTATATCGCCTCAGGCCTCCTTATATCCACCAACAGCAGTAGAAGAGAAGCTACTTTTGTTGAGGAGGGGGCTAAAAAAAGCCCTCCTCAGAGCTATAGCTGCTTTCTTGACTGACCTGGGTGGTTGGCTACATCATCTTGACATGTAATTATCTGAAGCCCTTTAATCACTTCCATAAAGATTAATTGCAGGAGACAACAGCGGAGGTCGTGTCTTCAAATCAAAAGACTCTTTGGCAGGTTGACACAGCAGTGTAACAGAGTTCAGACCCAGGTGTTTTATAAGGGTCATCTCCTGGAACTAAAGCAGGTTTTAACGCTGTAATTGCAAGTTCAGCAAAAAGGATTTTATAGCATAAAGCTGTTTGAAACTTTACTTTCTTTGAGCGTTTTTTTATATGTTCATTTTTTTGGGAAATCTCTCTTACCGTCATCTCTTTTCCTCTTTTCTCCGTTGGATCGTGGAATACCCAAAATCCCATTAATGGAGTAGGATCCTGCAGGGTCGTTGGAGGCGCTGGTTACAGGTGGAGAAGCTGTGTTTGGTACTAAGGGAAAGGCAGGAGAAAAGGTATCAATTGGCAGGTTGTCTTGTAAAATTTATAGCACACATCTTAAGATGCTGTGTATATAATGTTTTACCAATTGTATGGCCTGGTGCTGACAGTGAGGTCCCATCAGGAGATGGATGGAAAGGCTGCTGAACTTTTGTTCTGATGATCCTGGAGAACAAAGGAAACGCAGATGTTACTTGTGCTTCTGAGACACTGCCCTTTAACTGGAGGATCACAAAAGTGGCCATGTTGTTTTATAAAGGCATCAAATGTTACTCATACACAAGCAGAGATCTGGTCAGTGGTTCCACCCTGAAACGGGGGGGGGGGGGGGGTCTAGAGAAAAGTCTTCATTGCACTTTTGGTCTGAGTGATCTTGCAAACAAAGCATGAAATCACATCAATTCACCTCAATGATCAGCTTCACTGCTTCTACCTGGCCCACACTAATCAGCTCCCGCTCCTTTCCCCCCCATCCCCACCCCCACAGTGCAAGGAGTTTCACAGCAGCCGATCGGAGCCCAATAGCAGCCCTTTTGCTTCCCAGATCAAACGCAAGCCATGGCCCCCGTGTGCCAATGCGGATGAGGTTGTATTGATTGAGGCGCAGAGAGAAAAAGTTGGGGATTAGTCACACGGGCAAACAGATGCAAATAGAAAGCTATAAATTATATGTGACAGGAAAGCAATAGTTCCTTATTGCTTTGCACAAGCTTACGCCAGCATTAGATTCCTTTAATCTGAATGGCACTTGGGGAGAAAGGGAGCTGTCACAATAATTTGTAAACTTTAAAACTATTTATCATGTATGCCACGGGAGTCACTTAAGAGGGGTCTGCTGAGAGCCAAGCAGCCTTTGAGCTTCAGGTTTGCTTTCTTTGTCCTCCATATTTCAGAAATCGAACATTATAACATCCAGAAATGCATCAAGATTTTTCTCTTTTAGGTATTGATATAAGAGCCAGAAGGCATCAGAAAAATAAATCTGACACTGTCACAATTAAAAAGAAACAAAGAAAACTCCCCTTGGAGGCAAAGCCACCCAACAACATGCCTTTCCCAGAAAGCGCATATTGATGTTTTAATTTTTTTCACTTTCCCCCCATAACAGTTATTCGACCCCTTGACTTGTGTGTGCAACATAAATTAAAAAGATTTTATTTGGTATCCATGTTCTTCATATTGAATAAGCAATTTAGGAGAATGAATTAATGACCCTGGTTGTTGCTGAAAATCCCCCGAAGAGATATTAAAATTGCTTTACTTCTGAGTCAATAATATCGAGCACTTTTGAGGACTTTTTTTTTTTTTCATTTTTAAATGTCCAGCAGCAAGTGTTGGCTGTGGTGGCCCTGACGTGCAGTACAACACTATCTCTGTGGTATTTAATAATGCATGCAGGAGAAAGGTGTTTAAATCAAGCATCCTCTTTTGTCAACAGTTCTGAGGTCAGACTGTCTGCCACAGAAACCCACAACTGGCCCCAGTCAGAACCACTCAACTGGAAAAGACTTTCGCTCCAGCATTTTTTTTCTTCTTCTAACTCCTGTTTAAGCACCTGTAGTGAAAATGTTCCTTATCTTTTGACTTTTTCTTGTGATTTTTGAGAGATAGTCAGCTAGATGTGATCATAATTGAACCATTCACGTTGTTTTTATTGGCTTTAAAAACAAAGACTACTTCTTAATAAATTTAAACACATCAAACAGCTGCAGTAAAATTCTTTTTTATCTATTTGCAAGAATGCTCCAATATGTGGAGACTGTGTGGCACTGGATTATAGAGCAACGTTGAAATCCTTCTCCAAAGAAAAAAATAAAAAAAGAGTAGATTTTCAGCATTAACCCATAATAGAAATTCAAAGCTCACAGTTTTGGCTGATAGAATTACTCCTCTTTGTGTTCACATTTTAATTTCCCACATAAACAAAGACACATTGAGCCTCCATCCCATCTTCCTTCCAAAATAGTCACCTTTAATTGGAATTGAAAAAAGACTTTAAAGGGGCTCTTTGAATGATATTAATGTACATTTTGAATTTATCACATACATGTGTCTGAGCCTCCTTAAATGGGGCTTTTTAAGCAGCCACGAAGCATGAAATGAATTTTCTTCAGCCCCCTTTTTTCCCTCTCTTCTATTTAAAAGATGTCTTGTGTGGAGCTGTCCACACTCTCTCCCATCAGCTCATTAAAATGTAATGCTGATGCTGACTCTATATGGAACGGTGCCTCTTAACCAAAGTTCATCATCAGGGATCTCTGGTGGTGGTGGGGCTGAAGAGGTGAAGAGGTGCGGAGGGGGTGTCTCATAGCCACATAGAAGGAATTTTCAGAAAATAAAAAAATAGCGTGAAAATGGAAATTTGACCACAAATAAGAGCTTTCCTGCGCTTTTACGCACCAATTAAATAACAGGAATTTTTGATATTTGTCTAAATATTAAGCACCATCTTGCAGGTAAAAGAAAAATTCAGCACTGCGTTCTCCACGCAGCACTCCTGCACATTAGATGTGCTCAAGAAAATTGGCCTGCTTTATAGCGCCACGGGATCTGGTCACCGAATATTGATCGGTTTTCATCTCGACAGATTCACTCAGACCTGGATGTAGTGCTGATTGCTGAGGGAGTTCGCGCTGAAAAGATTGAATTGCACCTCTGAGAGCGTTGCAACCTCTGCTCGGAGAGTCGGGCAGCGCAAAGTTGCTCAAACAAATTTCTGCCTGTGGCGGGGTCTGCAGAGAGCGTCTGTGTTTACATCCGGCAGTTTAACTCAACTAAAATAAATAAATAAATAATCAGTTTAATACCATGCTGCATTTAAGATGTCCCTACCTGTTAATGGATGAGACGCTGGGAACAGTGTCGTTGTCACAGATGCCCTCTGCCAACAGTCTGTCTCTGATTTCCCAGGCAAACATGGTTGGATTTTGTCTCTTGTAGTCTGCGATTTTTTCCACCACTTTTGGAGTGGCCACTTTGGGTTTGGAGCCACCAATCACTCCAGGTTTGATGCTACCAGTCTCGTAGTATCTGCAACAAAAAAAAAGGAAAATGTTCTCGCATATTTAACCCCAAAAAACTGTCCTTTCGAGATACACGTGGAGTAGCACCAAAATCTGAATGTGAGCTTTTTAATTTAATTTTATTTATAACACTTGTCCCTTTAAATGTACAACAGTAATATGGGACATCATAAAAACGTGAAGACCAAAATTTTGGTTATTTTGGCGCACGCTTGCGCGCACAAATATATACACTTAGCTCACGGATTTCCAAAAAGTTACCATGACCATCACATATTTACTATATTTAACAATACATATTTACTAAAATATACACATAAACTCCAAAAAAAACCCAAATAAAATAAATTGCAAACATGAGTAGTTTCCACGTCCACCCAGAATCTCTATACCTTCGCCGGGGAGTCTTCACCCACCTGCCCAGGATCTTGCTCACGCAGCCGTGGCTCACGCGCAGCTGTCTGGAGATGTCGCAGGGCCGGACACCCTGGTGGGCCAGCTCCACGATCCGCTGCCTCACCACGTCCGGGAGGGGTCTGCCGTTCACAAACACCCCGCCGAGCTGGTTTACACCTCCGTGCCCTACGTGGGACACAACAGCAGCAAAACACACACAGACGTAACATTACATAAGGTCGTAAAGGAGGAGGAGGAGGAGGAGGAGGAGGAGGAAGGCGCAGGTGGGTTTGGAATTAAAAGGAGAAGAGGAGGAAAATGATCAACTTTTTGAAGCTAGTTGTTGTTTTTTTTATGGAGCAAACCTGCACATGAATAAAAAGGTAAAAATACACGAGAATTTAGCTTCGCTGGAAATTTAACAGACAATTGGCATCAGTATGTTTTATTTTCTTTAATTTATAAAAGAAAAACAGAAAAACCTGTGTATATTTAACAAAGCATGTTTTTAAATATATGCATAAACACAGTATACTCGTTTCAGGCTAAACATAACTGTTATTTTTTTAATTCATCTTTAATTTTAAAACAATAAATTTATTTGTTTTTGTTCTTTTTTATTAAAAAATCCATTAAAATGAATTATTATTACATCTTAATTAAAAAAAATTACAATGCAACATTTCAGTGATAAGAACATAAATATTTTGCATTTACATTAAAACGTTTCTTGTCTTCTTTTAATTTGTCACTATGTTTAGATAAATGTGACCTCCTTAAAATCAGCTAAAACTGACCTGACTGAGCAATGTTTTTATATTTTCATTGTGTTTTAATTCAAAATAAATTTTCTAAATTATTTCCATTTATCTAAAAGAAAGAAAAACAGTATTAGTCGTGAGCACATTAAAGTTTTTGACTGTCAAAAGATTTTCTTTATCTGCTTTTTATTTACAATTTGCCATATCAGGGCTCATGTTGGCGATTAAATTTCATTATCCCTGCGTGGTATTTTTTTTTATAATTAAACGAGCTTTAATTTACTCATATTGCACAGATCGTTTAGGAGAACGTGAATTAGTAACACCTTCGCCACATTACAAGGAAAACACGCTGGATGTGGATTTAACTTGGATGTTGTTGCGCGGATAATTTAAATAATAGATGGGTAACTCATATGTCCAGACTTATTACACACACACATACACACACACACATTCACACACACTAGCACGCGTGGGAAGCTTCAGGATGAGGCACGTGTAAATTAGAGAGCACCTGCTCTTTGTTTACAGAGGCAAGTTTTATTTCTGCCCTGAGCGCTCCGCTGCATGTGGAGATATTTTGGAAGCTTTCTTGTAAATTTGAAGTTTATCCACACAAAGTGAAAGGTAAAAAATATGAGTTACTTTTTTTCTCTTTTAGAAATAAATGTACACACGCCGCAGTGTTTCCCCTATTTGGTTCGTTGTTTGTCTTTTTTTCTTGCGCAAAGACGCTCACTTTAAAGGGAACAAAAAGCTGCGCTCTGCTGAGACGTGCAGAACCCCCCCAAAAAACATTTGATGGTTTTAATCTGTGCAAAAAGCTGCAGCTGCGGACAGAAACTCGGGTTGTGCTACTTACGGTGCATGGCTGTGAACGGGTCTGCCTTGCAGTGAATATCCATTGGATAGCAAAGGAAAGAGAGATAATCAACTGAAGCCGCCGTTTCGCCTTCCTGTCGCGGGATGAAAATGTGAAGAAAAAAAAGAAACAAGATGATTCTACTCGATGGAGGGACTTGGTTTTTTTTGGGTCCCCCACCTCCGCCCCCCCCCCC
>NC_051446.1:19594822-19596038 GCF_001649575.2 Kryptolebias marmoratus
ATATGGATGACTTGTCAGACAAAGGCAATAGATGCCAACACTTTGTGATTCGCCAACGCAAAGGAAAAAAAAGAAAAGAAAAGAAAAAAAAAAACAAAACCCGGAGGTCCAAATGAGGAGGTCTCAAGCTCTGACACACCGGCAGGAAGAGGAGAGAAATAAACAGGAGTTAAAAAGATGTTTTATATTTTCGACATTACAACAGCAGTGAGTTATATGCTTCTTTACACTAGGTTTTTGGCAGCAAATAATATATATTATTTTTGAAATTTGAAATTTATGCTTGAGTTGATCTTTTTTACGGACAAACATTAAGTTTCTGGAGCTCCAAGAGACAGTGTGTCCACATGCATGTCCATTTTATATCGAAACTTATCTTTATATATTGTTATTATTCCATTTTTTTTAAATATTGGAATCAAAGTAGGCCACCCCAAAAATGTAAAGTCTCTGATTATAAATTTGTAGCTTCAGTTATCCACTGAGATGTTGAGGGCAAATGGTGGGTAAAAATGCAGATGTAAGGATCTATGACTTCAGAATGTGATGGTTCCACTGGTCCAAACTGGGAGCACAGTGGTGGATGGTCGGAGGTGAAGGTGTTCTGCAAACAACAGTGCCCCCTGAGCTTCTGTAGATGGCGCTGCATAGTTTCTCAAATGTGAAGGCAAAAACGAAAAGAAAAAAAAAAAAAAAGTAAATGTAAAAGTTGGGTTGCAGTCAAGTGGCTTGCAAACTCAAAAGTAAAAGAAAGAAAAAAAAGACAAAAAAAAACATTTTTTAAAGGAAAAGTTTAATAACTACTGGCCAGTTTTATCTAAATTTATATTTCCGTTTACAGGACAAAAGATTTTCTGTTTGATGTAGAAATAAAAACAACAACAAAACGTGCGAAACGTTTTGTTTTTTTCTTGTCAAAATATTTGTTTTTAACCATTCATTTTTTATTGACCACATTCAGAATACTTTGAATAAATATGACAATAATACAAATAAAGGCAAATTTATGAAATAAAATAATAAAAAAGAACATTCAAAAAATTAATAAAATGCTGAATTTGAGAAAAAGTCTCAAGTAATCTTTCTTAAAAATAAATAATAATAATAATAATAATAATAATAATAATAATAATAATAATAATAATAATAATAATAATAATACAGATCTCACAGGGTGTTTGACCATATTTGGGGGGTGGAGCTGGGGGTGGGGGGG
>NC_051446.1:19596464-19613141 GCF_001649575.2 Kryptolebias marmoratus
TCTCTCTCTCTCTCTCTCTCTCTCTCTCTCTCTCTCTCTCTCTCTCTCTCTCTTGTCTCCCTCTCTTCTTTTTTCTTTTTTTTCATGAAAGGGGCGGCTCTTTTCAGCAGCTACAACACGGGGGTCAGAGAGCTGCTGGAAGGCCACTGGGATCAAATTGAACAAGAGCAAATTTAACATTTAATATTCATAAATAAAATCCAAGTTGTTTGACTATCAAGCCTTTAAAAGCAACAAACTGCTATAGGCTTAGAGAAAATAAGGGGGGGGGGGACGTGCCCCCTACAAAAAATAAAATAAAATAAATAATTCCTTTCTCTGACGCACAGCTGCAGCGTTTAAAGCCGCATGTCAAGAGTTTGCAAAAATGTTTTTGGAGCCTGCGTGCACCCATTAGGAGAGGTGTAATGTATTGACAGAGAGCAATTTATCTTTTGCCCCGCTTCCTAATGGCCTGTGCAAGAGGAGAGAGGAGAGGTGGCATGAAGGAGGAGGAGGAGGAGTAGGAGGAGGAGGAGGAGGAGGAGAGGGAAGAAGGCGCACCGGTGGTCCAGCAGCTCCACCCGCCGAACATCAGCTCACTCTGTCCGGCAGCTGAGAGAAGGAACGATGGAAGCGCAGAGCAGAGAAGTTTTATTTCCTTCAGAACTCGTTCATCAGCTCACTTCTTTCTCCTGCACAGGTTGGCGTCTCCAGTGGAGGAAGGTTTCCCCTGCGGAGGAGAGCTGGCACCACTGGTTGTAAGATTCACCCTTAAAGGAAAACTGGATTCAAACACCCTGGCAGCTTGAATGTTCACAAAACAAAACCCTGGGAATACCTACTGTATGTTTAAATAAATCAACGAATAAATAAATGTCCTGTTTCTCTTTTTTTCTGCGAATATTAAGAAATCAGTTGAAAATATTCCCAAATTATCCAGATTTTTCTTTTTCTCAGATTTTGCAGAAGTTCGGCCCCACAGTTTCCCCACATTTCTCCACCCTCGCGCCTCCCTCCTCCTCACGTGCGCCCGTCCAGTCCCAGTTCCTGGTCGCGCGCCCTGCCGCCGCAGCTCCACTCGTCTCTGCTGCTGTGGCGCGAACAGATGGAGCATCAATTTGATTCCATCCTCGACACCGTAAAAGATTGATTTTGCACTTGCTTTTAATTCTGATCATAATTAATTGGATCATTACGACTGTTTTCCATCGACTCCCCAGTTTAAACGTAAAATTACAGCCTGATCTGTTTTTTATTTGTTACTTTGTGGTTGTTTTATTTGTTTAAATGAAACAAAACTCATTAGTGTGAAGAGTTTTTTCCCCCTACGTTTGCCTAGTCGTTATTATAATCTCATAACTATTGATTGCAATTGTTATTTGCCTCACCTTTAATTAAATAATTGTATAATTTAAAGGGGTTAGCTATAATATAACTGTTTCTGTTTTGTTGCTGCAGTCAGTCAGTTTTTAAAATAAACCTAATTAAAAAAATATCGTGCAAAATAAATAAATAAGCAAATGAGGTAAAATAGAAATATTTTTTTGTTTGCAATACAGATTAAAAAATGAAATAAAATGAACAAAAATGAGTTTAATATTAAAACATTGTCGTTAGTAAATCATTTAGATACAGATTTTTAACTTGGATGTTGTCGCAAAAAAAGATATTTGAAAGCCTTTTTATTAAATCAATGAAAAAGTGCAGTTCTTTAAAACGTATTGTCATAGGCTGTCAATTAACAATTTATTGGCAGCATGTGACTTAAATTTCCAGCCATATTGCTGCTTTGTGTGCGCGCGCCAGCTCAGATCAACCTTTGATGGCAAATCGTCAAAAATTAAGAACAGACGTAAAAGTCAGTGTGAGAGTTTAACAGCTGCCAGGGTCGTATTTCAGATGATAAAACCCACACAGGAGCAACGTCCTGCTCTCAGGCTGTCAATGTAACTGAAAAAAACAGAACTACACAATCATTTTAAATCCACATCTGCCTTCTTGTTCTGCTTTACTCCAATTAAAATCCTCTTTAATGCGCCGTTTTCAGGTGGGATGAGAAACCAGCACAAATTACAAGTGGTTCAGGTGATTCTGTGTAATAAAGATTCAAATCCAGGAGAAATGGCTTGTATTACATGAATTTGTCACAGCAACAATAGCATTCAGATACTGGAGTTTGATGGCGGTTTTTACACAGCAAATCATTAAAAAATCAAAAGGAAACCTCATTATTATATTTTTATTTAATTGACTACCAAAAAAGAAGACAAATTTCTGCAGTGTTTCATGTCTCCCAGCATGCTTTGAGATGCTAAATTGGGGACTAAAGCTTCAGCTCCTCATTCATTATGCAGATTTGCAAGAAACTGTTAAATGTGCCCTGCAGTGCTGGATTAAAAATAGGACTGTATCTTGTCATTTTCGAAAGTATTCTCCATGTTGCATCTTTTTTTTTAGTTCCTTTATTGTATTGGGAACAAGGACCAAATCCCTTCTCTTCCCTATCAAACTTTCCACATGAATAGTTAAATGTGTGCCCCTCTGGTTGTAACTTAAAGTAAGGGCATCAGGAGTCGAAGTCAGGAATCTTTAAGGAAAACAGTTCTTTGTTTTAGAAAAGTTAGCCTTCATGCCACTCCAGTTGTGACCTTTCCCAAAGTCTTACTTTTTAGACAAATGGAAATACAACATCATCTGCAACAACCAGCAGAGCTGCACAGGACGCCTGTCTTTCAATGGGTAAAGAACACGAGCCAGCCCTCCCATAAGGCCCTGTGTTCATCGCTGTAGGAGAAGCAGGATCCTTCAGTGGATCAGTCTTTCTCTGTGTGTGTGTGAGTATGTGTGTGTGTGTGCAGCAGAGATCCGCCTGAGGCGGCTCGGAGGAGTCCCGCCAGCTGCCTCCATCCCAACCAGACAGCCAACAGCTTCCAATCACATGTCAGCAATATGGGAAACAGAGCTTCTGTCCAGTGGGCCGCTGACATGTGTTAGCCTTTGGCATGCATAATATAGCAGTCACCTCCTGCAGGCTTTGAGCTCAAAAAATATTTCTTTAAGCTGATTTCTTTAATTTCCCCTTTTTTGTTTTGTTTTTGTTCCTCTCTTTGTGTCTCTGTCCTTGCTAGTTATCTTCAGTGTAATAATCTCATGGTATTATGAGGAATGATGGCTGCACAGTGTGATTTGCTGATTAGTTTGTGTGTCAGTGTGTGTGTGGGCCTGTGTATACACGTACATTCCTCTCTGCAGAAATATACGGATGAGCAACTCCCACATAAGCTCCTGATCACTTCTGTAAATGCTTCCTGTCACCTTCAGTGGTGTAATGATCATGAAAATTGTGACCTTGATCTATGGAAAGTCATAATGTGACTGAATGGCCTCCTCCCACGTACTTTCTCACAGGCTCCCGAGCGCTCGGAGGCTCGCTAAAGGACGGCTCTGAGGAAGATTGTTAGGCGGCAATAAAAAGCCGTAGTTTGGCTTGTAATGGTTCGGGTATTCCTCCTCTTCTTTGCAGCCATTTGGCTAAATCTTCAGTGTGAATGTAGATGAGAGCCTGGGCGATGCTTGTCCTCAGGCGCAGAGGAGATTTTATTGTCTGGTGGTCCAATATGATCAAGCACATAGCTGTATTTAGAAGATAGAAGAGTGCAACACTGATGTTATGTCCCATACTTGTCATTTCAGAGCAGAATTTAAAAATCCTTCTTCCATTTTGGTGTTATTGGTGCACATTATCATTGTTTACCTCTACACTGAAAGAGGAGAGCTGAGACTATAAACATAGACTACATGTTTGTTCTGCTTTACACAAATCCTAATGAGTCACGGTAATATGTTTGGCACAAGAGCAACTTTTTTCTATATTTGTTTTTCAGTTTGGCTTTGCCGCAAGTAAGGAAAGCGGAGGGGAAAAAAATTATCTCTGGTTGATGCTGCTTGAACTCTCATTTAGTCTGGAAAATCTGGTTTGTGCAACATTGTTTATGATCACACCATTGCCAGCTTTTCATATTTAAACGAGCAAAGGTTTAATTACCAAATGATGACAGTGTCATATGGTGCCATGATGGCACAGGGTGTCTAATGAATGCAGAGGAGCGAGGGATGAGCATGCGACACTGAGTGACAGTGGGACGCACAGATCAAAACAGAAAAAAATAAGGGGGGAGACAGTAAAACATCTGTAATTTGCACTTCCCTAATGTTCAATGGTTGCTCATGGATTAAGAATTTTAAACTATTGTCTGCCAGATGGAAGAGAAGAAGGGAGGGAGGGATGGAGGAATGTGCTTCTAAGCAGCATATTTACATCTGTGTATCAACCCTGGATTTAGCAATCAGACAGGAAAAACCAACTGCCTCTGAAAACACTCTCAGGGCGTCGCATCTATTACCTATTTTCAAGCAGCGCCGACATTAGAGAAATGATTTTGCCATCTTTCTCTCAGAGGTGTATTTAAATTTGCCAAGACAGCTTGTAGACTGTGGGGAGTTTTTTT
This sequence comes from Kryptolebias marmoratus, assembly GCF_001649575.2. Lineage (NCBI taxonomy): Eukaryota > Metazoa > Chordata > Actinopteri > Cyprinodontiformes > Rivulidae > Kryptolebias > Kryptolebias marmoratus. The sequence continues at coordinate 19,600,955 of NC_051446.1, forward strand.
TTTTTTTTTTCCTGCACAACTCGCTCTATCCGTCTCGATATAATCACCAGACAGCTCAGAGCGTCGAACCCGGGTCTGCTCACACATCAGAGTTAATTTCACCAAGATGTTGATGTTCCCTGAAATATTGCACTGAAGTAGTATCAGTTAGTGGGCCGCCAGAATATGTACATGCTTAACCAGGCATGAAACCTTGCTGAATTGCACTGTATTTATACTGATTTCAGATCAGTGCTTTTGTCATTAAAATTTGCTCTGGTTGCCTCTCTGTTTTATGGACCTGTTTATTGATGCACTGTGTAATAGTGCTCCAATGTATGGCAGAGGTATTGACACATTTTATTCGATTAGCAGCCAATGATAAAGGTTCTTCTCTTATAATCGTTGTCATGTATGTTGAGTTTTCTTTTATTATTTCAACAAGTCTTTGCAATGATACAAGTGGAGGTAGTACTCTTCTTGTATTAAATGTTTTTAAAAAGGTATTATATTAAATTAATTTCCACACTATGTGTATATTTTGCATTTTTTAAATTTATTATTGATGCATGGAGGCAACATTTGTCTGCTGAAGCTGATTGAGGGTATTGCCATCATTATTTCTTCATACGCTGTGAGTTTTGCATGTGCCATTTACACAAGTAATCTCTTCCTGCAGCTATAAATCTAGTGGAGTAAAGCTTACTGCATTTTATTTGTAATATGGAGGATAGGAATTGATTTCAAGTTATTCCCAAATAACATTTGTCAGAATTTTATGTCAAGAGTAACAATGCTTAGTCGTACTGTAAAGATTGTGCTCTGAGTAAATTAACTTGTTGCTTTTTTACTTTTCACATGATATGTAGCAACAATGAAGCTTATATGTCTTAGTTATCTCTAAGGCAGAACCCAGACACAGGTAGAGTAACAACATTGCACATAGACATTGTCGTCACAAACCAACCTGAAATTCCTGATAATTGTAACCCATGTTGACAAAATGAGGAACTTTTTCAGATTGAGTTATTATTATTTGTAAATTTTCCGTTTCAAAGGCTTCAAACTGTTATGTAGTTTGTTGAAATTTGTCAATTTATCACCTGGCAACAAACTAGTACTGTTTGGGAAAGTGCTAGTTTGAAAACTCCATTTTTATTAGTCTGGAGTAATGTCATCGGGAATCCCAGCCATATATTTAGAAAAAGGAATCCTCAAGCTTCACTATGATGCCAAATATTATACTCTGCTGGCTACTGCCAGCAGAAATAAAATGGTAAATTTCAAAGGAAATTAAAAATATTAAATGATTATTTCTGAAGATATACCTTTTGGAAATTTTTATCTTAAAGGTAGATTAGGAAGATTACATGCTATCATATGCTATGCTAGATGGTGTCTTAATGGACTAATTTTTATGCAAGTCTCACTTTAAGCCAACATCAATATTTTGACTTTTTTGCACTACAGCCTGTGCTTATTCTGACTCATTTTGCCAGCACGGGTCACATTTATGAAAGAACCAGAAACTCCTGGATTATCTGGTCAGATCATTTCCTTTTCCTAGCTTGAACTGAATTCCTGAGTTTGGGAAAGCTTTGCAGACTTTTTTCTGGAAGCTAAAAATGTGTCTGAATGTTTTTAACCATGAGCACTTCATTACAACTGCTATTAATTTTTGAAATCAAAGTGGTTGATGTGATTGCCAAACAGCAAACAGGCTGTCATCGAGTGAATTTATGAAATGTACTGCCTGCTGGTTTATTGTATACCTTTTCAGCACTCTAAATGAAGTGGGGGCTCTGAATCAAATTCTGCTCCAGGGCCTTGTAAAACCTTGGGCTGTCTTTGAAATATTGAGAAATCAAAATGAATGGACGAAAGGAGCCTAATCACAAGAATGTTTTTTCACTAATGGATCAAATAACAGAGGAATGGACTGTTGAGTGTGCTTCCCTTCATTAGTAATTAAGTGCTGTTGTCATGCTGTGACATAATGAGTTTAGCCTGGTCATCAATCCTGTGACACTCATTACTTCTCTCTCTGAATAATACACCAGAAAGCAACACTTTCACCGTTCAAACTGAAATATGTTCTGTAAATATTTGAATCTCTTTGCTGACACCCAGTTTTTATGAACTGAACTTTAAACATGTCTTTATTTAGTCGCACTGAGGGACCCACTTTTGTCATTTTTGATGTCATTTTGAAGAAAGAGCTGACTCCTTGTTTCAGAGTGAGCTGGATGCACACTGAGGCAAACACATGTTGTAGCAGTTGTTGCAAGCGATACATCCAGGCCCTCTGACTGTACAGGTCTCTGATGGCTTTCTCCCCAGGACTGCAGAAACATCTGTCACAGCGGCTGCCATTTTCCTCTGTGGTCAGAGCGTCAGGTGAAGGTGCTGCCTGCTAGCCTCACGACATGGTACACATGGGTACCTCCAACAACAGTGCTCATTAACAGGCAAATGGAGCAGGAGCCCCGGCAAATTGAGCTGCGTTTTGCCAGTGTTGGCCCTGCCAGATTGTTCAAATAGCCAAAGTGACATCACCGAGTGCCAACCCCCTTTGCTTCTACCCCCACTGCAAAAAAAAAAAATTAACATCCCTAATCATGTGCCAGGCTAAACATTATTCTTCATGATTCAGATCAGCCATGCTTGCCCTCCACTTTCAGAGTATCTCTCCCCTCTCTGGGCCAAATGCAGCCAGCCTTGGACTGATTGCTCAGCCTTTTGTGCCCTTCGTTTGGGAGAATCGATTCAAAAATCATCACCCGTGAGCGGCTCTCATGCAGAGCTGGGTGTGTGAGTGGTGCAGATATGAAATGTGAAAAAAAAAATTGTTTTGTTTTTGAAATAAGCATCACTGAAACACAAACTTAAAAATGTGCTCCATAGTGACAATTATTGTGACTAATGCAGTTTGGTGTTAAGACCGATTTGATGACCACAAATTGTTTGTTTTTTATCATGTGAATCCAGAAAAATGTAATTAAAATGTTTCTTTTTTTTTGCCTCAATGGTAGAAAAATTTCAACTCATTAACCATGGAACATGGACATACACAGTTTATTGTAAGAGGGCCATTTTAAAAAAAGCCAAAACAATATCTTTTAATAATTTTAATAAAGTAGTTTAACAAAAACGAGCAAGGAGTTTTGCTTTCTAAACCATAAAGTGAAAACAAATCATCAGTGTACAGCTTAAAACAATGTAGGAAGTACTGAAGGTTTTCATGTTCCTATAGATTGATTATTCAGGTCCTAAATATGATCATCAGGTGTTTTCCCAGTTTATAGTTGTGTTAAGGCACTACAAATACTTGTTTAGGGTTTAGAAATTAAAACAATTTAGTTATGGTTAGACAAAAACTATGTTTATCTTTTGGCTAAGTGTACTCAATATTACAAAGTGACTTTACAATGATTTCATGTACATAAGACATTAAATCAGAATGAGTAAAATATCACAGTCAGGGCTAAAAAAGGCTTTCTGCATTTAATAAAACCATTAAGAAAGCATACATAAAGTTGTTGTCAAAGCCACTGCAATTTTATAGACCACTGCCATGAAAGGTGGGTGATCATGTAATCACCTCTGTGTGTGTGTTTATTTATCTGTTTTTCAGAAAAATACCTCATAAACCAGTGGTTGGATTTCAATAAAGCCTTTATCACTACTAACTGTACAACAGATTAGCTATTGAAGCCAACCTGATTTAACACAGTTAATCAACATCATGAAACACTAAATTGGCAATAACTGAGCCTATTTTTACAGATATGGTGCTCAAACTTTGTGTGGTAGTAGCTGAGAGTCATCATTCGGAGCATTAGATTGCACAAAATCTTCGTTTAAAACTGTGGCATGCAAAGCTAGTTTAATCTTTAAATGTATGTAGTTATAAGTATGAACAAAAGACACATTGGGTCAATTTCTGAAGGACAAACTAATAGAAAGAAGTGTTCTTCAAGTTATTCAAACTAACTGCTGATAAAAGCTTTGGGTCTTCTAATAACATTCACATTTTTGTCCACATGCACAACAAAACCACCGCACAAAAACACAAATCAGCAGATTGCATCTCATGAAAACTCCAAAACAGCCACAAATATTTTACATTTGCATAATATCTGCATTAATGGCTCAACGCATTTCAATTCTAAACGATTCACACAATTTTAAGAATCATCTGACTTTCCAGTGCAGCATTATTTAAGCTTTTGGTGATAATAAGAAGACCAACCACAGATGTAGCATCCATCCATCCTAACTAGAGATACTTCAAAACAGACCAATAGAAAAAATACCAGCCTGAACAGAGAGGAAGCTTGGCATATTTAATTAATTACCATGTATTATAATGTTTGTTTACAGAAATAAAGTGCTACAAGAGGTCTGATGTTAATTAATTTAAAGTGTACCCCCCCACCCCCCTCTCTTTACATTGTGCTGATGACTGCTGCTGAGGTACTTTCATGGCAGGTAAACCTATGTCTCATTGGATTTCCATCAATGGCTCTGAGCTGTGTATGAAACAAAAGCTTGCCACACATATTAGCGAGAGTGTTAACATGATTACTGATTAATAAACACCAATTAGAACTTGCGGCACAGCAACAAAGACGAACAGATCAGCCCCGATAATGAGGACAAGAAACAATTGAAGAACGGCACTCAGAGCCAGCTCAGCTGTTGTGTTTCTTATCACGTTTTCTGTGTCCAGTTGAAAGTAGACAAATGTCTGCGCTGCTTCACTAAGAAAAATCTGTCAGCCACGTTATCTTTCTTCCAGTCGTATTTTTAGATTTTGCAGAGCGCTGAAAAAGAGTAAGAACTGCTTATCCGTGTGTCCTGTTGACTTTTTTTTTTTTCGTATGTTGCCACTTCATCAGTGTGTCTGGGACTGAGGCGCTGCACTGCACACACAGTATAACTGGAGTCTCTGGAGGGCCCTCTCTGGACAATGATGTATTTAAGCCCCTACAGAGGTCAGATGGACTCTGTCCAGAACATCACCTGCAATCAATAGTGTTGGTAAACCAGGCACAACTGAACAGACGTGGAGGATCCTCTTCTAAACACATTGTGAGGGAAGCACATGGGCCATTGCACCGCTAAAGCTGGGAGAAGAATGGCTCAGCGAGCGGCTACTTAAGCCCAGACGACACAGGAAGTTCTGATTTATCCTCATAGATGATTAACACTGGTTTAAAATGTCTCCTAAAATGCAGATATTACTGTTCCCCTAATATAAAGATAATTAGAAGTGTTTTTCCCTGACTTTTTAAGGGCACTTTCTCAGTATAAGAGATGAAGGACCAAACTCAGTTGTAATGATTATATATCTAATAAAGTTCATGAACTCAAGTATTGCATGGGTACAACTTTTTGAGACACTTGTTTTGCATTTAAGTATTTTTATTTATTATAAATTTTTGCCTCTATTTCTCTACAATATAACTGATGTGTAATTTGCCACAGCAGGATTGTTTTTGCAAGAATTTTATTGTTGTAAAGCTACTTTCACTTAAGGATCTGAAAATAAAAAGGTGATTATTTTAAGATCAAATACTTGAATGTGAGTTCTTTTTTTTTTTGTTGTTGTTGTTAAAAAAAATTAAATCATTATGATTCAAAATCAGATTTAGACAAATAACGCACATCGAAATCCTAAAGCCAGTATAAGAATACAAAAAAACAGATAGACTACAAAAATTGATAAATGCAAAACCAGTATTATGGAAAGAAAACATAGTATATATTTGGCTTTGTTTTTCATACCAAAAAATACAATGATATTTTAACATTTTAAGGGGGATTTCTCCTAAAATTTACAAAAAAATGCTTAGAAATCTTTTTTTATTCACTATGCAGATATTGGGCATCCTTTTTGTAAATTTCTGTGCCTTCAAATGGATGTGAAGCTGTCATATTTTGTTTTTAAATAAAAAATGATATCATGAATCATTTATTAATAATAAGTCACAGAAAATGCATGTTTGTTTAAAATGTTTTGAATATTTTCTTTATTTTGTTTAACATATCACTAGATTTTTGCCTCCAAATGATTTACTTTATATTTTTCTACTTCAGTAAAGTTATTTTTACTTCACGTTCAGTATTAATTTCTTCTAAGATCCTGTTTCTGATCTTTTACGGGGTTTCTGGTGAATAATAAATCTGACTGCTGACTGTCTGAACCCTTTATTGTGAGAAATCCTTTCCGATGTGGGTTGGATTCAGTCATGTGTCTGTGAACTTGAGCCTCCCAAAAACAATGAATTCAGAGCCACCGAGTGTCAAGTGCAAGTGGGTTTTGAAGAATTGGCATAGTCATTTAGGCAGCACCTCACATCCTTCACAAACAAATGAAGTCTCCAGCGCTTTAAAGTGAGATTGATCTCCTTTTGAGACTCGGCACAGAACGCTGGGATTCTGAATACTGAGAAAGGTGCCTCTCTCCATGGAAATCCAGTGTGAGCCCACCCTCCACCCACTATCCCATCCTCCACTGGAGTGATGTAGAAACAGAGACCCAATGAAGATTTCTTTTTTTTTTTTTTTAAACTTCATCAATATTCACTCATTCATCGTGAATCCTGGCAGCAAATTCTCGACTGTATTACTGGATGGATGTTCTCCTTTGTCACTTTGAGGAGTGTCGAAAATGGAATTTTAAATTAGGATAGAACAATTCCCCAATTTTTATGGACTTCAGTCACAGCTGCATATATCACTTAATGGTGGAAAACTTTTCAATTTTCCCATGTAGGTCTTTGGCACTATCCAGCCATTAAATAGGTCAGGGATGGATGTGCATAGTTTACTCTCAGTTCCATAAAAGAGATGAAAAAAAAATCCTCTGTTGTGTTGATAAAAGAGTTTATTAAGAAAATAATCAATAAGCAAAAGGGAATTGAATTTCTGCTTTTCGTTCACCTTAAAACTTTACCGCAAGGGAAAAGTTCTGTAATCAGTTTGATTAAAAAAAAAAAATCAGGTCTTAATAAAGAGGTTTAAAAACCGGTGAACCCAGTAAGTGAACGTATCATTGCTGGTCACCAGTGTTTCCACTGACCCATGTGAGCATGGGTCAAAACATTTGCAGAAGTCTGTGACAGAGAAGCAGCCAAAGCTCTTTTTCATGCTGCACCGTCAATACATGCTGAAATTTGGTTACTGAATGACAAATGCGCTGCCAGGGTATTAGATTAGAGGTTTCTTTCTATGTAGCATAGCAACATCCAAAAAGTATGAGAACTCTTTGTCATTTTAACCTTTAACTATGTTAGTGGGTTTGTACAAAATAAATCTAATAGCTGTGGCAAAAAAAAAGAAAAAATTAGCTCTTTATCCAAAAGGACAACATTGCATTTTTGATAATTATTCCTTGGTGTAAAATAAACCTTTAAAAGCAGATTAAGTGCTCTTTTAATAAGCTTGCAACCTGAATTAATTACAAATCTGCAACAAAATAGGTTTTTAAGCCATAAAAATGTTAATTACCAGGGGGTTCTGACCTCCCCTTTGGCACGGTGTATTCCCAGCTGAGGACAGGGCGTTTGTCCACTGTCGCCACTTAATGACGGTAATATTAAACACTCACAGAATGTTGTCACGCTTTTGTCTTCATTCATATCAAAATGAAGTTCTTGGAGGCCCACATTTATCAATCACGGCAGGGCTCCAGCTGTTCGCAAGTCTTTGGCCTGGCTTCAACAGCCAGGCTTACAAATTGTCTCTGAATAGCAGCGAGCAAGGCCCCTTCAACCCCCTTTTGTCACCGTCTCCTGACAAATGCTCCTCGGCTGCCTCTCCCAGACACATGCCTCCTTCCTGCCTTCTGCTCGCTGCTATCAGATGGCCTGCTTTGCATTCTCTCATGGCTCACTGTGAGCTGTTTTATCTGCGAGGCTGCAGGAAGCCCAGCTTCCGACAGAGTCGTATCAAACTCACAGCTATAGTCGGTGTCCAAACTGCTGAACCCTTTTTTCTCTTTTTACATTGTTATTCAAAGTTTTCCCACTGTTTTATTGGCTAAAACACTATCATAGAGTGGATGATAAAGATAAAGATGTGAATGTACTGATCATAGGGTCTTTGATCTTTTTTTTCTTGTTGCTTCTGATTTTCACTTAGAGTTTCTTTTAGTTTTGGACTTCAAATTGAGGAATCAAAGGGTCATATTGTATGGTAATCAATTAAAGAACAAACAGAACCAAACATTTAAATTTTTTTTTTAACTGATTATGACTGACAGCCAGCAATCTGAGTACATGGTGAATCATCTGTCAGGCTCAAAACTCCTGCTGAAAAAGACCAACTGAGAGTGACAAGCCTCAAGTGGCTCCAACTGCTGCTCAGCACTTTTTAGCTGACAGCAGTCACTTTTAGCCTTGAGTGATTTGGTGTTGATGGACTGACAGAGGCACAGATGTTTCTGCCCCAATAAAGTTTGGAGTATGTCACCTCAGTTATAGCCACTCAAGAAGTCTTCAGTCCATATAAATATGATCAGTTTTTCAAAAAGTTGCAGGGAATAGTGAAAAAGCAACCAGCAACTGGAATTTGTTACCATTAATTGTGGTGTTGATATATATTAATCAGTGTTTTATTAGATGTTTGCATCCACACAAACAAACCACATGTGAACACATGTAAAAAACCTTGTGACCACACGAAATCACACGAACATGTTGAAAGTGTTCCCAAATCAGGTATTTCTCATGCACAAAATACATATTTCACATGTTATTTTAACATATGTTATGAGTAAATTTCCACAGACCCACAGATCCTAATGCTTCTACACAGCTACCTTTATTTTTGTCTTACGTTAGACGGGGTTGGAAACATTTAAATATTGGTTTAAAACTAAATTATAGTGTAAACCTGTTCATGTTCACAATTTAGCCCAGAATATTTAACACAGTGAGGTCAAGTAAGACATATATATCTTATTTATTAACTTTAATAATCTGTTGTTTGCAGTTGTGTAATAAAGGACAATAAAAATATAGAATCAAACCCCTGTGTTAAATAATAAATAAATAAATGTTAGATTGATCAAAAGAAGTCAAAAGTCTTTTTTAGGACGGTCCTGCACAATATAGGCAGGAAACAAACCGAAGCATTTTATGTGTTGGATAGTGCATTTCTGCTATTTTCAACAGCTGAATCTTCAAGTATTATTGTAAGTTCCCATTTAAATGTTTTTTAGCTTCCTTTTTACCTTTTTCCTTCTTGTCTAAATGTATAGTATGTCATGAAAGGACATTTAATGTTACAAACTACATACTGGTGTGAATACAGACTACACACCTGATTCTGAATGTAATGGGGTTGTATTTTTTTTATTATTATTCTACTTATTTGTGTATTCCTATCCATCCCGGCCTTGAGGTTCGAGGGTTCAGCAAACTGCTTATCTTCATTGATGCTGCATTTCTTGACCAGTCCTCAGAATTCATGACGAAAAAATGCAGCATCATGCAGAAAAAATGGCATTACTCTCAGATGAAAATAGAAATGTCACCTGAGAATGAATGAAACGTTCAGGTTGTCTTCTGTATCCATTTCAGAAGAAATAATTAAGACAGATCGGCAGATGAATTAGCTGTCCTCCAAGGTCAAACACTGATTGCCTTATTACTCTATTATTTCACTCTGCTGGAGCTAGCATTGATACTATTTGATGATATTTCGTACTTCCACACCAGAAGAGCGAGTGGGAGCGGTACAAATTGATTGTTTGGCAACCAGATCAGTCATAGTCATGTTCGGCAGATGGATTAATGGGTTTGATGGCTGCTGCAAGTTGAAGCAGTGAGACTGCCTACATAAAGACAAGAGAGATTGGTTTGGACCCTGGGGAGCTGAATGGATGTGTGGCTTGCATGGAAGGTTGCTTGGTTTTGCTTTAGAGGGAGAAATGGTGAAAAATGTTTGCAGTGGAGTTTAGCACAATCTTAGGGTGAACTTTTTGCTTTTTGTTCCATAAAATGATTGATGCTCATGTTTTTTTTATGTCCGTTTTGACCAGCCACCTACTTAAATGTCTATTTTTTCTTTAACTTCAGAGTTTGAAGTCTTTGTTGGAGTTTTAAAGACATAAAGCTTATATTTTAACATTTATAACCCAACTAAAGTTGTCTTTTCTAATGAAAATTTAACATTTAAATCTTAATGAATATCCAAATGTTTCTTTTATGAATTTACAGCTTTAATCTCTTTTAAACTTTTGCCTTTTTTCCCAGAAATCTCAGAAACAAGAGTTTTTTTTCCCAGCAAATGGCTGATTTTACAATAACAAAACATATTGTTTATTCTAGTAAATGTATGTATTTATGACCTTCCAACTTAAGAAACTAACCAAGCTTTTTCAAGTTAATAAATGGCATTAATATTGAAATTTCTGACTCTCGTCTTCAAATCCTACCCTGCCGACCAGCTCCTTTTTATTATTTTAATTTACAATGGTCCTAATTTGCCGCAGCACATGAAGCTGCAAAAGTCAATTGACAAATCTTACTTTATGTCATTTAATCTACGCATTTAGGCTATTGAAACAATACTTGCTACTTAGAGTTCCCAATTAATAGCTTTAAAAAACAGACTAAAGGTTAATTTAAGGCCATAATTCCATAATCCTACATATTACGGAAAATTTAAACCACTACATTACTAATTTGGAAGGACATCAGAGAGTTAGGAGACTAAATATAATTTTAGATAAACACAAGCTTTTTCAAAGATGCTTCAGTAATTTATGTTCTGTATTTACTTTTCCTAAAGTTCAGAAATCAGAAAACTTGACATGTAAAGATAAAGTTGCGTCCAGCCCTCTTTGTGCATCTCAATAATCTCTTTGTTTCAAAAGGCGCCATAAATACTGTCACACTACGTCCATTATTGCCTTTTGTCCGCTTTCTCCTCTAAAACCAGACATATTTATAGTTTATCTCCTCAAAGAATTCCTTAATCTGGTGAAATTAATCAGCTCCAGCCTGATTGGGGTCAATGCTTCAATACTGTATCAGGGGAACAAGAAGTCCCATAATGATTTATTATGAGCCCAGCTGCACATATTGTTATAAAATGAGTTTATTAGTTTTAAAACTTGTAGTAATATGCTTTTGCTTGAGGGGAGCAGGCATGGTAATGAGAGCCAGTATTAACTACTTGACATGAAGGCTCTATTGTGCTACATGTATCTTTAATTTGTTTTGGTGAGATCATGCTCAGTGCAAAACAATTCAGTGGTTGTATGAGATGGAATGGAGTACAAATTTTGGTGAAATTCTAATGGTATTCTTTTGAAATACATAGTTTCTTTTTAAGCTAATTTGTCAACTTAGCGACAGGCATGTTAAGGCTTATGATATGTTCCCAGGTCTACTATGAGAAGGGAAAGTTTTTCGCTGAAAAAGTGCAGCATGCGGCCCTTCACTTTGTGCTTTCGTAGTCACAGGAGAATAATAACTAAACAAGAATGTTGTTACTCTGTAATGGGAGTGAGACAAAATGGTTTCTCCTGCCATTATCAACTCCATTTCTTTCTTCCATTCCTTGTGATGATCAATTAGATCTTAATGGATAGCCTGCTGTGCTGTGAGATGATGACCAACATGTTTTTGTGTTGAACTAAGTAAATGACAGAAGCACACAGAACTGAGCCACCCTTTCAAATCAGCGTCTGTATGTTTCAGTCATTGATTACATCGTTTTAAATGTGCTGGTATCAGATTTGCTCTTTTTAAAAATAATTTAGTTCTGCCCCTGGTGTTTAAAAAGAACAATAACTTCTGCAGCCTAATGAATGTTTTTTTATTTTTTAATTATTATTCCATTAAATCTTTTCTTGAAACACTTGCAGCTTTTTTTCTCGTGACAACAGGAGACTGATACAGTATATGTTGCAAAGAGGCGTGCTGACAACTTGTAGACATATTCTAGCCCACCAAATCTGACAAAAGAATAAAGGAAACGTAGGTGATGTCACCACAGAGGTCTTAAGTGTCGAAAACTGACCCCCTGACAATGACTGCAGAGTGTCTGACTGGTTTGAAAACACAGAAAACATCTAAAATTGGAAAGAAGCTGTTGTGCAATCAACTGTACAAATTGATTCAGTAAAAAACTGAGGCATTTCTTTTTTTATAAACTTCCATCCATCCATTTGCTTTATCTGCTTTTCCAT
>NC_051446.1:19613179-19693658 GCF_001649575.2 Kryptolebias marmoratus
CACACCCTGGACTCTTTTTACAAACTTCCAAAACGTAAACTAAAAGACGGATTAGTGTCATTCATAAGAGAAAGGAGGACCAGAAGTGTGAAATTGAGATTTGATCATTATGTAAGTTTTTAGGGTTAAATAATTATTTTGCAATATTTTGGTGAATTATAAACTGAAGAGGTGATTTGACACCCATTTCCATATAACTGCAATGTTTTTGCTAACAATTGATGAAGAGAGAGAAGGAAAAAGGACAGACGTTTTTGGTTTGCATTGCATTGGTCAAATTTTATTGTTTGTAGTCCACTTAGTTTTTAGAAGAGGACATTATTTATGCTTGTTTATTACTGTTTGCTTTGGTATTTTTTTCCCATAGGTTGCACTGAAGAAATGGTAACCTTTTATTTATTTATTTTCATCCCTTGGCTGATGTGTCCTTTTACACTTGACTTTTTTGTTCAATCATTCTTAAGCGGCTTAACAAACAAAATATATGAAAATTATCAGGAACAAAAACTAAGAAAAAGTAACATGTGAGCAAAAAAAAACAAACTTGGAGAATTATTGCTGAAAAAAAGAATGTTTGATGCAAAATATAAAAGTGATGATACTACAAACCTTTACAGTTGTGTTACAAAACAATAAAATTACATTATTATTATTATTAGTAGTAGTAGTAGTAGTATCAGTAGTAGTAGTAGTAGTATTTATTTCAGGAGAAGAAGGCAATTACAGTATTTTAGTGAGTAAAAAGAAAAAATCCATTACCGCTGTTTTAGTGTATCTTGTATCCACTTGAATTTTTATAATCTGTTTTCAAAATGTGTTCAAAATTGTTCAGTTTATTTGATTATACATAGCTGGATTTTTCTTTTGTTTTTTAGTCTTTCATATGAAGAGTAAGTATGCAACTTGCTATTTTAGAACAAAGTGGACACATAACTGGTTCTTAACATCTGTCTTCATAATAGAGGGCAACAATATAACATGGTGTTTCAGTCCAATTCTCATTTTAGCACAAATGGGCACTCCCTCTCAAATGACAGGACCATTAGTAGGATAAATATTCCAAGTGAAAGCAGCTAAAATCCCTAATATTCACCTGGTAACCCAGCACACATTAACAGTATAGCTCCTTTCACAGTAATAAGTCCTGCAATAAAAAACCCTGATCAACATCCAAGGCTGCCGCTTGTCAGCTGAGGAATAGATAAAGATGAATGATATTATGTTAAATTCCACTTAATGACAAATTTTTAATTTTCTGAACATGGTCATTTTCTGGCTAGTGAGTCAAGTGTAAGAAGCTAATTACATGAGGATCTGAGCAAAAATAACTCCTCATTTTCAGGGATAATGGAAGAGAAATGTTGTAGATTAATGGCACTATTTATCTTTTTTAAATTTCGATCTTTCTCTGGTGATGGCTGTGCTCCCCAAGGAAAATATTCATAAAATGAAATTGAAGTCGTAACTTAATAGGTTATTAAAATTTTTGAGTGCATATCACTTCTCTTTGCGCGGCGCTGTAAATTTAAATTGAAGTTACGTGGCATTCAGACTCACTACTGGAGTTTTTTTTTTTTTTTCCATTTTTTTAATGATGGCACAAAGGAGGAGGAACATGCATCTTTGTCAGGAGGTATTTGCTATTCTAATTTTATGGCAGGCCAGATTATCAAAAAAGGAATGGCACATTGTTGGCTGCTGACAGCACCTCAGCCTTCAGTCATGTGTTTCCATTAGAAGCCCTGGGCTATCCAGGGGTTTGTTCCTCCCATTATTTTCTATTTCAGTCTTTTATCTTGATTTAAAGTGAGGCTTGCTGAATATTCTCCCCTGCCATTCAACTCCCCTTTTCGGAAGTGAGAAATGCTATACTTCACGAGGTTTCACAAGAGGGACCTGTACTCTCAGGGGAGGCGATATGGATCGGTTCAAGGTGGAATAACTATCTTTAGCCATGCTGGGTGTTTGGAAATGCAAAGAGGAGGAGCAGAAGGAACAGAAAATCAAAGCACGGGACAGAAGAGGGTTTCGTTCAAGGTCATAGGGCAAACCCTATCATCTCAGCCAAGTTTAAAATGCAGTTTTCCTTACTTTTCTTACTGACTGTGTTGTATTTATTATGAGGTTGAAGAAACTCACATAAATCTGTTGCAGTTACTGGTCAAAAACTGTGAAATTGGGCTTTTATTTTTCGTCTTTTTTTATTTATTATTTTTTAAAGTGCCAAAAAACGGATACAATTTGCGGTTTTACTTTCTCAATGGTTAGAGTCATGAAGATTTATTTCTCCTGACATTGTCAAAGCCAAACTTACACTAAAGTGAGGAGTCTTACTTTTTGTCACCAACAGGGTTTTTCACATTTGACAAAAACATATACATGTGAACATGAAGCAAATTTATCATCTAAGGGACGTGCCATTTTTACCAGGTACGGGACATGCAACAACTAATCAATTCTGTTCAAACAAATTTAGTTTAATAATTGTAAAAGTAGATGCTGCATTTAGCAAAATGCAAACTTTATTCGGCAGATAAATTAATGAATAAGTGAACAAATGTTCACCAGAAAATCATTCTTCAAGAGACATTTGGACTGAGTGGAATTGATAAACAGTGTTTCTTTCTATGATCTGCTTTATCGAAGAGAAGAAAATGAGTACAATATGTTAATGTTTAGATTTTTCATTGATGTAAGCAAATCATCTAATTTCTTTTCTTTTCTACAATTGCTTTAAACAGTCTGCTTAACATGTCTGATATCAGCTGAGTCTAATACTACTACTAAAACACGTACTGTAATGTCTGGTTTTAATAGTTTGCCCATCTGTCCTAATAATGTTTTTTATGTTTTGTAGCCTCTGGTTGCAAGTTGTCAGTATCTTAACAATTTGGGGGATAAAAAATGTCGTCATTTCATTGTTTTAGGACAATCTGGATCTTTAAAAAGCCAAACTGGAGTGGCTGTCAGCCAGCCACCCTCTTGAGGAGAGTTGTCTTATTTACATTCTGAAAAACTGTAATACAGAGGTCCACGCCTGGTTTAAAATTAATAACATTTCTCACCCATTTCAAAAATGGACACTGCAAATTTATCATTTCCTTATAGCAAGGGCACTCTGCAGCAGTCCCGTAAGAATCCTGTCTCTCTTTCTTTTTTTTTTTTTAGTTTCTATTTAGAAATTCAGCAAGCT
Source organism: Kryptolebias marmoratus (assembly GCF_001649575.2). NCBI lineage: Eukaryota > Metazoa > Chordata > Actinopteri > Cyprinodontiformes > Rivulidae > Kryptolebias > Kryptolebias marmoratus. The sequence continues at coordinate 19,616,373 of NC_051446.1, forward strand.
CAAACCCTCACATATAAGAATGCTCACACAATCCTGACCTGTTTAAGCTGTATAACGTTGATAGGTTGTCAAGCCCCCAGCGAGGGGCGGAAAAAAAGAAGAAAAAAAAAAGAAAGAAAAAGGAAAAGGAACCCAGAATGGAGTGAGCTATCCTTTAAATTGCCAGGGAGATATTTGCAGATAATAAAAGAAATAAATCAGACAATGCGGCTGAATATTTCATTTGTTATCCATATTCCTTATGGGCAAAAAATGGTACAGAAATGTAAAAACAGCAATTCCACTTTACCCCCTCTGGAATTGTAACACTTGAGATGCTGTTTTCATGTCTGAAGACAAAGTGCATGCTCTGCCTCAGCCTGCAACAGATAAATCTAATAGGCAGCCAGAATTACTGGTTGTAATGTTGTGTAGTCTTAACCCAGTCTGCTCTTTCACTATTTTTATTTCTGTCAATCTCTCAAACTAATGGATACTCTGTAGAAATAGCTGGGGAGTGCTTTCTATTTATAGATTTATAGAATGTAGCACAAGGCCGAAAAGAGGTCATAGAAATGAAACTAATAAGATTTTTTTACTGCATAAAGTGTCCAAGTTGGACATGCATTTTTTATTTTTTTTATATTTCTATGAAATTATTGTTAAAACAGGCTTTTTTCTTACATGGGTGCTACTTTTCCTAGCAAATATCTGTAGCCTTGTGCACTTTGCTTGCATTTAAACTTAAATAATTTAATGAGTTTGGGATCTCATTATTAACCCACTGCCATTATTACATTAATAGGATGTTTTTCACCTACTGAGCTCCTCTCTGAGAAGCATAATGTCCTGCTGCTACTGCCATGATGAGTCTTTTGCAACACAAGGCCCAGAGCATATTACTCATCACCGAAGCAGTTGTACATTATGTTTCAGAGGTGACACCACAGACCTCCCACAACCCCTGGGTGAGATTTTCTCCCCTCTGCAGTGGCGCTTTAATCTTTATTTCTTCATGTCTGTCCTCCCAGGACCTATATTATACTGTCTCATTTCTTTTTTTGCCCATTTTCTGCTAATTCACCACCATCTGCCTTAGCATCTGTTTGAGGGGAGAAGCAGAGGGAAAAAATCTGAAAGTCTTCTCTTTTCTTCTTCTTCTTTTCTCTCTTTTCCATCTTTGCTCGAGCCAAAGCTTCCACCCCAGTCTGTCTTTCTCCTGTGCATAAGTCTCATCAAGCCCCTTTTAAGGATAAAGCTACATGTAAACTTCAAACCTGCTTCTTCCCTTGTTCGAAGAGGCCCCCCAAAGATAAAAAAAAGAAGAAGGGAGGGAGGGTAAAGGGTCATATCCTTTCCATGTCCAACTGCTTAGTCAATAACCACTGTCAACAAGACTTGACAAAAGATCAGAAAAGAGCAATTGTAATTTTTGAACAATGGTAGGGAGCTTTCATAAGGCCGGGCAGAGAAAGGACACCACCTCCCCAGTGCCTCCCTGCCTCTCCTCCTCCCTTTGGCCTCCTCCCTTCCTTTTTTGACAAAAGGGAAGCCTGCTGCAATGCCGGGGAGAGCCACGGGATCACCTCAGTCAGTCTGCGGATTACAGGCATTCTTTGGCAGGGCCTGTGTTGCTGCGGAGAGCTCGGGTCCTTGTGGGCCCTCAGAGGCTGCAGCACTGCCTCGGGCCCCCCGCCATCCCCACCTCCCGTCCTTTTTTGTATTGTGTTCAGATGTTTGACAGACACAGAGCCCATAATAATCTCTTTCCCGCAGGGACCTGCACCATTTGTTTGGCAGACCCTACAAACAGTTTCAATCCCTTTTCTCCCAGCCTTGTCTTCGCCTCTGTAGCCCATCGCCATCATCTAATTAATGCAGGCTCCCTTTTCATCTCCACTTCCTGTTCATTATTTGGTCCTTCCCTCCTCCTCTCTTAAGTCCCAGATTTAAAAGTCACTGCCTCCGTTGGTTATTATACCACATTTGAGTGGAGGGGGATTAAAAAGGTGTCTCTCCTGCAGATTAAGACTTCCTTACATATTCATTGTTTGTACCATTATTTCTCCTAATATCTTCAAAACTAAAGTTAAACAGGTCATTTTGACAGAGTAAAAAGGATTAAATTGTTAATGCTTGCCTGTTATTTAAAGCAGCTTTATGCAATTTAATTTGCAGCTAATTGTGTACTTTCACATTGTTCACAAAATTTGCATTTTAATCGGGATATCCCAAGAGACATAGTTATGTTCTCAGACTATATGCCTGAAACTGCATATATAGCTGTTATATAATGAATATTCAGAGTGATTACAAAGATAACAAGCTACTACAACTGACTTAATAAAATAAAATTGTTAAGGTCCTATTTTCACTTAAAGATGTGCAGGTTAGTTGTTAATTTCTCTCAAGTGCAGCCCTTCATGACCTAAAACAGATATGAAAAGCCTCTGTTTACTTCAAAGTTGCATTTTCTAACAGTATTTTCATATTTCGGTTTTAAAATCAGAATGTTAAACTAAAAAGCTAAAGATGTGTATCATAGTCCTTTGGCAGGAAATGTGATAAAGACTGATTTAAAATAACATTTAAAAATGATAAGGCTTGAAAAGTTGCATTTGAACATTTTTGAAATAATAGGTTTTGGACAGACAAGACAATAGTGGGTTTTCTGACCATAATTTGGTGGCACACTTGATGAAAATCAAGATCAGCACACCAAAACGTACTGGTCTGTGTTGGTTTTGCACCCAGGGCATTTTTCAGTCTAACACTACCTGAGTGAAATATAAAGGATTTTGTTTAACAGCAATAATCAAAAATTGGCTGATGCAACAGGACAATAATCACAATCACATGACTAAATCAGAAAATAAAATGAATCAAGGTATTTAAATGTCATTTAAACATTGATTAACTGAAACAAAATTATGAAGGAAAAGGTAAAGGCAAAGTTATTGCTGCTAAAGTGGGGCTTATATGCTATTAAACTGTGATGTATCAAGTTTTCACCCACTTTTTCTTACAGTGTGTCTCAAAATTGACATGTTTTAATAAGTCGTGTTTTGTTGTTCATCTAAGGTTGTCTTCACATAGAAATGCTTCTTGGTTCCTTTAATTTAGTTGAAGTATTTAAGAAATCTTCAACAGAACTAAATCCTGAAATCACAACGGGAGGTTGATAACTTTTTAAATACGTGATAAAGCATAAAAGGCAACTTCGTTCTGTTTATACCTTTTTAGTTTTTTTTTGTTCATTTAGTTTTTCGTTGTATTCTTTAAATGTATACCATGTGCTCTGAGTTTAAGGATGGCTGGTACCTTTAATGATGCACAGAGAGAAGAGCCTCCATATGGAGAGATATACAGTGAGTGTACACAACTGTAGCAATGTATTTATGACCTCTCCCTCTGAGAAAGAGAGATTTGAGGAGCTATAATTGGTTCTCCTCACATATATTCTCCCCAGTGTGCGCCCTGCTCTCTCCACGGGGAGCGCTTTGATGATAACTTGCTGCATTACACGCTAACTTTTCGACAATGGCTACATGCTCTGTCTTTATTGCCCCGACTCCTAATGGCTATCTTGAAGTGCCGCCTCTGGCAATCCAGTCGCAAATAAATAGAAGCTGACACAGTAATTTACTCAAATCTTCTCTACAGTTTTGCCCCATTCTCCCTCCAGAGATTACCCCTGTAACAACAATTATTTCAAATGTCATTGATTCTTGCCTGCAGGGCAACAGACAAAAAGAGCAAAACATCTTTTCACACGGACAAAATTAAAAACAAAACAAAACAAAACAAACAAACGCAGAAAAAAAAATTAGGGGAATTCCGAGAACATGATAGGGTTTTATGATGTGCATAACAATTGCAAGTCGTGGTTGTGTTTGTGCTCTGTCTCAGATTTAAAATCAGCTGTTTTCTTCACCAAATGACTATTAACCTTCATCTAATAGGGGCAATAGTTCTCATTTAGAGAGAAGACCCAGTGGAGGACATATAATTTCCTTTCAGTGGAGTCTTGTCAGCTTGGTGCACTAAGCAAAATGAACACATGGCTGAAGCTGTGCTGATTTCACGTTAAACAATCTCATAAGCCTCCACAAACCCATAATGTCATATTTCCACCTATCTTGTCAAAATTTGATTTATTGCTAAACATGTCACAGTTGTTGTAATATTGTTACAATCCTTGTGAGTAGATCTGTATATTGTTGTGTGTGTGGACATTTGAGTGGATGGGAGGGGTCAGAAAAAGGTTTGTGGCTCATTTTCTTGTTTCATGTTGTTGTGCAAGGCACAGTTCAGTGGAGGGAATCTGAACATGTCACAGTGTCACGCCGGTGTCTCTGTCTGGTTCTACATGACCCCCTTTCACCCGCTGCTCTCCTCTCCGAGGACTCTGCTTGGCCAGACTCGCCAGGAAGCGTAATAAAGATATTTCTGCACCAATAGTAAATGAAGACGGTGTTGTTGTGTGACCGACTGGCATTGAACTGTGCTCTTCTTGGGACCTGAGATGACCTGCTGAGCATTAATCTGTAAGACTGTAGTTCAAGCAAGGCGGAGCAGGACAGGAAGGGTAGTAGAGTGAGATGTGCTCATTCAGAAACATTTGTAACATTTATATGCATTATTGCACCTATGACTACAAAAAATATGTTAATTTGGTAGTAAGAAATATTTTTAAATGCATTAAAATCATGTTTTTTGAAAATTTGACTATGTACATTTGTATATCTCTATGGGAAATGATAGTTTAATTTTCTTTTTTGCAAGATTGCGTAAGTGATTTATTTGTGGATTTTTTGTAAAGGCAAAACCAATTTCCCCAAGAGGACAATAAAATGTATTGTAACATATATTCTTAATTGTTTCCTACATTATTAAAACAATAATTAATCAAATTGAGCTAATAACAACAACACAAGTCATCATGTATTAATTATAGATATTTTATGGTATTTTTAGGATTAAGTTAAACAGACTTGACTTTATATAATACAAAATGAGCCAACACTTTATTTACAATTTAAAAAAAAATTGCCAACTCAAAGTACAGTAATACCAGGAGAGAATGAACTGTCATTATTGAGAGTTTTACACAAAATAGTAGAAAACTGACTTTTGAAAAAAAGTCATTACATACAATATAATAAAAAAACAACATCAAATTACTTTTAATGTGACTTTGTTTTTGATTCATTTTATTTTGAGATATTCTGTTTTCTATAGTCACTGTTTTTCTACATAAGTAATTATCATGTTTCTGGACTCAAGTGAAAGTAATTTAAAATGTTATTCTTTTTTATTATGGTACTTTATTAATTTTTCAGAACTTCCTACCTTATACATTCTGTCAACTTGTAGCTTTAGTTACATCTGTGTTAAGTTGTTGAATTGCTCTGCTTCTGAGTTTTATCAGTTAATTTTGCCTACCTGGATTTAAGCGTTTACTCCTCAAATGTCTTAAGATCCATTTACTTTTCAAATTTATAAATAGTAACAAAATAAATTACTTTTATTCATCACCTTTCTTCCTACTGATGTATTTGCACATGGGTCCCTCACTTCACAAAATATGTGAGGACTCAAATTGTTTAAGATTACTTTTAAAGCCAGCAAATAAATTATAATATAATATATACTATTTTAAAACAGTTCTAAAACTATTATGCAAATCTTTTCAGAGTTATTGCTTTTAATGATCAGACTAGAATCAAATTTCAGAGAAAAGTTAAAGGATATTTGTAGAAATAAAAATGTAAAATACATGACTTGTTTTCAATGTCCAGATGAACCCATTAGAACAGTCTTTACCCAGCAGTGTTTAAAAGGGGAGCCATCATAGTTTATAGGATGATCAGCTGTGGCTGAAGCTTTGCAACAGCCTCTCTATGATCATTCTGCTTTATAGTTGTTGTCTATCAAGTTGTACATTTCTAGATTTGGCTGCAATAAGCCCCAAAGCGCACACACAACTGTCCCAGACTGCTCAATATTCAGCTTCTGGCCCAGTTTGTTGATTAGTTAGCCTCCTTCACATAAATACTTACTCACACAGACAGACACACAAATGAGAATTGCACCCATGGGACACAATGAGTCTATCATACTTTAGCTAAACATAGACTGGGAATTAGTTGACTGGATAATCAATTTGACAGAGTGCCTCAGCAATAAGTGAGTGACTTCCACAGACACTGCATGTTGGATTGCCCATATAAGTCTAACATTTGTCACACAAATTGCACATGTAATCTGTGCGGAGAGCATTGAGTGTTTCGCTCACCCAACCCCCTCTTAGTAAGAAAAACACATACTGGACCATATTTTACACTTTTTAGGTCAAAAACAGGTACAAGATTTGCTGTGACTTTACAGCATTTTACTGTAAAACTGCTTTTGGAAAATGTTATCCAATTCCATAAAGTTCTCAGAATTTTCAGTGAGTAACTACATGCTATATGGAAACACATGTACAATGTTTTGTGCAAAGAAAACACGTGAGCATCACATCACCATCTTAACTATAATGCAGATAAGCACTAAACACCTCTAAGACTAAATGACTTCTGAATAATTACTATCTATAACCTCTGCTCTCAAGGGGGCAATTTAGTGAGCCCAGATGGCCACCAAGATGGGATTTAGGTGCCAAATTGACAACATTACTCACAAAGGGATTATCCATTACCTAAATATCAACTGTAGTGAAATCTTGCTGAATAGGAAGAAGGTGTCTTAGTGGAGGTCTTACAGAAGACTATTGGGCCTGCAAGATTGTCTCTGACATCTCTCCGGAGGAGGCTGAACTTTATCTTTGCAGATTTGTTATACAGAACCTGCCTTAACACAACACCATAAATAAAACAAGGGTTTACTGACCACCTACAAATTGCTACATATTGTTTTGCTATTCAGTGACATCAATAGAATCACATCAGACATTTATATATTAGATATTGGATCATTTTTTTACTTATAGTCCTTTATTGACAGTTCCTTAATAGCTCATCTAGCTTGGAGTATGACTTATTTTGATTAAAATACAGACTGTAAATTATCTACAATTCTGCCATTTAAGTGAGCGGATTTTTGTGTTTTTTACAATGCTTTGACAGTTTATAAGTTATAGATCCTAGAAGTAAGAATTTATCCAACTTTTTTACTTTTTTGAACCCAAACAACTAATCTAATATTGGAGCTCAACTAATGATGCCTGTTTGGAAATCTGTGCACACTGTTTCACTAACTGAGGTAACAAATGGCAAATCCACGGGCAGGGTTTATTTCAACCCACAGTGCCTGGCAGGTTATTTTTTTGTTCCAGTCAAACATTTATAAGAGGAGGCTTTTGAGAGTTGAATACTGGCTCTGCTCATTTTCAGAGTACTCTCCAGTTAACCTTACATTAAATGTACTTAATTCAAGGTTGTCACAAAAAGATAGGGAGTGGTGTGACTCACTTTAACTAAGGTGGAAATTAAGCTAGCAACTGACAGCTTAACTAAGTTAGACCCTTGTTAATAAATTGTACATCACACAAATTTTAGAAGAACTATCATAAGTAGTGGTGGTGAAGGAGTACTACCTGGGAGGAAACCTAAAGAAAAAAAGCAAAACAAGTGTCAAAGAGAGGAATCAAGGCACTAAGCAGACTGCTCATGGCAGATATTCCATAAAAATTCAAAATGACCTTTTTTTCCCCTAAAAATTGTACAATTTCTTTGATTAAACATGTGTTATGCTTACTGTGGTGTTTAAAATCTTTGTTTATGAGATGCAAATCATTGCATTCTGTTTTTTTTTTCTTTTTATACATTTTGCACAATGTTTTTCTTTCAGAAATCCATCCATCCATCCATCCATCCATCCATCCATCCATCCATCCATCCATCTTCTACCGCTTATCTGTGGTCGGGTCGTGGAGGCAAGAGGTCCAGGAGGGAAACCCAGACATCCCTTAACTCAGCGACACTCACCAGCTCCTCCTGGGGGATCCCAAGACGTTCCCAGGCCAGAGAGGATACATAATCCCTCCAGCGAATTCTGGGTCTGCTTAGAGGTCCCTTCCCAGTGGGACATGCCTGAAAAACCTCCAAAGGGAGGCGTCCTGATCAGATGCCTGAACCACCTCAACCAGCTCCTTTCAATGCAAAGGAGCAGCGGCTCTACTTCGGAGCTCCTAAAGGCTCTCTAAGGCTGAGCCCGACCGCCCTACAAAGGAAGCTAATTTCCGCTGCTTGTATCCAGGACCTCGTTCTTTCGGTCATGATCCAAACCTCATGACCATAAGTGAGGTTTGGAACATATTAAATTGAGAGTTTTGCTTTTCAAGTGTGATTAAAATAATAATAATATTAATAGCAATAACATTTTTATAGTCACTTTAAACATCACTTTTTCATCAAAACCTACAGTCTGCGCTCTTCCTCCTCATCAGACTCTCTCTAGGCATTCATGTGTGGTTTGTTTATTTTAGTCTAGTCCTCTATATAAAGCAGTCATGGGTCTCATAAAATGGAAAATAATAATTTAAGCTATTGTTAAAATTATTTATCCATCAATTGCATTTAGATACTTGAAAGTGTGTTTGTATCTCAGAGATGAGGTAAACATTTCTTATTCGTCATGCCTTATGCTGCTAACAAGCCATGGGTGTGTTGTTTAGATCCACTTGTAATTCCAACATCTTGATTCTTTTTACTTGGCAGATTTTCTCTGAACCCCTCTCACCTTACATGTTATTCATTTTCCATTAAATCTGTAAAGTTTGGGTAATTAAGAAGTCAGGCAATCCAAATGAAACGTTTCAGTAAGTTTTTATGACAGTGATTTATACTGCATACATCATCTTCACTTCTTCTGACTTGCTAATTAATCAACTTTATTTATTCAGGGGAAAAAAAGCTAACTTTGTAATTAGTAATGGGCTTGATGTGGTGGAGCCAGCTCAGCAAGAATTAGGAACTTTGAATTTCATCTGGAAGTCTAAATAAGTCATTAGCATTATGAATTATAAAATGTTACATGGAGTCAGTGCTGCTAATGCCTTCCACATGCATAATTCTGTTAGTCAGTAAATTAGTGAGCAAAAATGGGAAGCAGATGCATAATGTGGTGTTTAAGTAAGATTATTTTCCATCAAAAACGAGCTTGTGTTGACAGTCACTTATTATTGTTAGAGTGCATAATACTAACAATGAGAACTCTAATTTGGGGCCTTTTTCCAAACAAAAACATGTTTTTATGATGCTCAGACGGCAGCGACTGTTTCAAGTTGGAACTGAGCTTTGCATCAGGCAGTGAGTGAGCACATTAATCTAATGCATCAGCAGGTCCACATTTGTTTTAATGCAAACCGAAGGAAAGAAATGCACTGCATCTCAAGGGAGAAGAAGCTTAAAATTTCAATTTAATGATAATAAATGATAATGTTAATGAGTTGTCCAAACATAACAAATGGAATGAATTACAGACTTAAAATGAGTTTGGTTTCATTAAAATACAATAAAAGGGAAAGATTAGCTTTATGTGGGAAATAACATTTGCCTTTGTTTCATTGATGAGAAAATATCAAGGTTGGTTCGAATCTCTAGTCAGTATTGATATGGTATTGCTGCTGAATATTGTTGCCATTTTTCTTGAGTGTTGATGTGACATGAAAAGAAATTAATTAAAGGCCTTGTATTTATTGAAGGAATGCATATCGCCTATAAAGCTAGAATTTTAGATTACCATCATCCTTTGCTGAAACATGATAGTTGTAGCTGATTTTGAAGACAGTTTTGCATCTTTTTTTAAGGTCAGTTGGCTGTGGCAGCCATGTTGAATCATGTTTACTCCTAAAAAAAAAATTAGTTGTAGGTTTACATTCACTGATTAGTTTCTGCAAATTGTATTAAAATTTGGCCAGTTGTTTATAAGATATATGATAACAAACAGACAAATAAGCATATGCACTCTTAGGCAAAAATACAATCCTCTTAGTTTTTGGAGGCAGGCAAAAATAGTTATTAGTGCCTCTTATTCAGTCGATTCAAGTATTATGTCAACTTTTTATGACACTCTGAAGGAAACAAGATGAACAAAAGTGTGAATCAATATTTTCTTAACATGGTCAAACTAAAATACTAACATTAATCTTGGACAAAATTATATTATTATTATCCATTTGTCTTGATAATCTTAAGATCGTTTTTTTCCCTTTAATCATTTTTTGGCCTGCTGATGTTAGGAGTAATACAGGCACCCTGGGATTATCTGCTGGGGCCACTCGCTCTCTGTGACATGACCTTGTCTGTGCATCAGTAGTGTTAGCCCTCAGCCTCAGGCACTCAAACACACACTCAATCACCCTTGTAACCCTTGGAGTCAACAACAAACTGTCGCAGCTCAATGCTACAATCTCAATTTGTATTTTGTCTCTGACTGTGATGACTCGACAGAGAAAAATAAAAGGATTTGTCTTGATCTTCGATTCTCCCTTCAGGAAATAAGTCTTCACCATCAAGTTTATAAACTGCATGGACACACACTTTTTGATCAGACATTATCTGTAAGAAATTGTGATATTTTACAAATGGAAGCTGATGAATTTGAACTAGTTCATTTACTTGCAATGTTTTGTGGAATGTCAGGAATTCATTGTGTTTATCTGCATTTTGTTTAGTGCAAATTTACACATTGAAGATTTCAGACATTAGGTATTTTCCTTCATTGCGCTGTATACTGTTCTTTAAAATGCAACAACAGTAGCTTCAGAAAGCACATTAAAACCATAATAATTACAAAAAAGACTAAATTATGAACTTTTTTCAATCTGCCAATTATTTCATTATAAAAGGCCTATCATTCCTTGAAAGACTGCATATCTTCTGCCACTTTTCATACCAGAATTTTAGACTAAGAACATATATTGTTGAGAAACGATGGAGTTGTAGCCATTTTGGTCAAACCTTGAAAATAACGTTATACACAATCTCATGATGCCACACTTAGAGTATAAGTTGAGAAAGACTCTCAGCTACTACCATATGTACTTTTTATCTTAATATCTGTTAAACTGAGTGAGTTATAGATAGTTTGGTGTCAGTTAATGTTGATCAGCTACCAATCAGTCTTGAATCGGATTAACTCATAACCTTAATCAGTTGTAGATGTACATCCAATGATCACTTTCTAAAAGTTTAGTTTAAATCTATCCAATGGTTCATGAGCTATTTTGCTAACAAACAGACAAACACACACAGGCATGGGCAAAATCATTATTTTCCACCTTCCGCTTTTGGCAGTGAGAAATAAAAATGTTTTCTTGCTTGGTTCAAATACCCGATGACACAATTATACAGCAGACAAAAGCAGAAACTCCTTCTACTTGACCCAGCAGTTATTTGGCATTTTTACATGAAACAGACCTCAACCTGTGATCCATGGATCAAATTATTTGTTGATTTATTTTAAATCAACTAGTTGACTACCTGATCAGCCAGGATTTCCTTTAAGTATTTCGCAAATTTTTAGTTTTTAGTTTAGTTTAGCCAGTTCTGACTCTTTTTCAATGTTTTTGTTAAAATATTTGTAGCTGCAGCTCTAAACGGCGGACCTTTTGCCAAGCAGCATCAGTAAACACTGCAAGCCTCTAACGGTGATGCACAGTAATGGTTCTGAATTGAGCCTGGCCGGAACATCACATGAGGTCCTAAACTGCAAATGGCTGTAAATATAAATGGTGAGCACTGCCAGTTTTACTCTTGCGCCTGAAATGAGCCCAATGATGGGAGCTTGAGAAAGAAAGTGGATATCAGTGGTCACTAAATCATTCTGTAATCAGCCCTCTGTGGAGGATCATCCATGCATGTTCAACGCCCCATTCTGGAAGGCTTTCTGCAGCAGAACAGTGCTCCAGCTGACCCCATCTGTACACCATCCCGTTTTGCATTATCCCCATCCCATAAAAGTTCCATGTGGCACAAAAGAGTTAATGATTCTCTTTGTTTTGTTACGGGGAACAGAACCAAAGCAAATGACAACAACAAATCCATCAAACTTAGCAGCGTTGAGCACATCAGCAGTTTTTTGCCAGCCCACCCGAGGTCTAAAATGCACATATTGCACACTGGCCCCCCCAAGCAGCAGGCGGCCCTGGGAGTCGCGAGCCCCTCAGTGGCCAGAGAGGACTTGATAAATGAGTGGAGCAAACTTCTCTGTCACCAGTGAAGGAGGAGTCCCCCTTCCCCCTCTACCCTCCGCCCTCCCATAGTAAGCTACATCATTCTAACGGCATTATTCTTTTCATGCCCATTGTCGATACAGCGTCCTGTGATTGGCGTCATGCTTTGCACAGGTTAATTGGAATCCTGAACTGGAAAACAGCAGGGGAAAAGTGCAAATAATGTCGCCCAGAGATTCACCTTAGAAAGAGCTTGACTATGTGTGTCAAAATCCAATCCAAAACATAGGCAATATTGGAAAAAGGTTTTTATTAAGTGGTCAATCAGGAAATCAACAACAAGTTAAAATAGCTGACATCTGACTGTTTTTATCACATATCTTGAAACTATCAAGGTCTGGGGGTGCTCTGCATGTTCAGTGACCTATGGCATAAACATGACCAGAGCAACACCTATATTAAGTAGCTTAATGGTGATAGAAAACCACTATGAGATTTACTCCTATGCACCTTAAACGTGATTTATAACTTCCATCAGAACTGGAGTAGATGCAAATGCACTTCATAATTGGAAAAAAAGTGATTTGTGTTATTAAGGTTTTCAGAAGTATATTCTTTACCAGTATGTCACAATTTGAGACAAATGCAGGGCCATTACAGTGGAATGGACAGCCTTCCTCATCAGGGCAAATAGAAGGCGATGTCAGATGGCCTTATTGATAAGTTAATGAGGCACAAAACTCTTCCTAGAAAACACATCCACCACACAACCTAACAACGGTTTCCTCAAACCATTGATTTACACATTATTCACATTGCAGTGTTTACATTGGAGAAGCAGTCTAGATAATTAAAACCTGCATCTATGTGATTTATATAACTTAACCATTAGTTTTCTCCTCAATCCTCAATTATTGTATGAGCTCTTGCTGACATTTATCTATTTTTTCGTTTGATTTTGTCACAGGGCGAACAGCGGGAAAAATCCTAATGAGACTCAAAATACTTGTTTTGTTTCTGAGCAGTAAAGAAAACGAGTTTTTCCCCTTTCTGGAACATGTGCAGAAGAACTGCAAGAATCACCAAGACAGCAGATCAAGAGCAAAATGAAGTATGCAAATGTAATCATATTTATCAGAGAATGCTTATGGCAGAAAGCTATTAATTTCTCTGCTGCTTCTTGACACTTTAACATATGCATCACCTGCTTCTTGCAAATGATTATTTTTGTGTTTTCCATCTCCGTTGACAGAGCATTATTTTCTTTTCCATTGCATCTTGTTATTTTTCTAAACTTTCTCTGTCTGAAGAGTGTAATGGCCTTTGATTGAAATTTCATTCAGAAAAAAAAACCTAAGTGAAATACATGTTGTGTATTTAATGGGAAAAATAATTGCACGTCAAGTGAAACAAACCATGACGCATAGTAACCAGAAGGACTGACTGAAAACACAAGTCAGCAAAGAGGTCAGGCTGTTCATTCTCTCATTTGCCACAAATATCCACTACACTCCTTCATTTAGTTATTTCATCACTCTTTTACCTAACTCATGAGTTGCTCCCTCAGTTAATGACTTCTGAGAAATACAGTATGTACCACGCATTTGCAAAACTATGTGTTTATGTGTGTAACTGTTCTTGAGCAACTTTAAAACCACTTACATTTACTTATTTATTCATTTATGTATTTATCTATTTATTTATAGATTTAGTATTTCAACTAAAATGAAATAACATATAAAATTTAACTAGTACAATTGCAACAGAAAATGTCCATCCATTATCATCATTGTCACTAAGTTAAATGCAATGATCACTCCCTAACATTCGTCATGCATAAACCTCCACTCTTTTCACCCTCTGCTCCACTTATTGTAAAGTCCTTGCAAAAAAAGCCATCCAAAGAACAGCAAAGGTCAAAAGTTTGCTAAAATATGCTGATAACATAAACTCACTAGACTCTTTATTAAGTACAGCTTGTGAGTACTGACCTTTTGGTCCGTATTGACATGATAGCATCATGCAGTTCATGATGCAAATCTCTCGTTGCCCTATGTCCCAAAGATGCACAAATAGAATGAGATCTGGTGACTGCAGAGACCAACAGAGTCCAGTGAATCAGACTGGTAATGTTTTTCCAATCTCTTATTGAGCCTGAATTGTAACATCAGTTTTCTGTTCTTAGCTGATAGGAGTGACACCTGATGTGGTCTTCTTCTGCTTTAAGGTTTGACATGTTGCTGACAAACACGCCATGTTCAAAGTCACATAAATCCCCCTTCTTTGCCATTTTGATGCTCGGTTTGAAGTTCAGCAAGTTATCTTCACTACGTCTAGATGTCCAAATGCACTGAGTAGCTACCATGTGATTGGCTACTTAAGTATTTGTGTGTACTTAATAAAGTGGCTGTATATTACGTTATTGATGGTACTCCCAAATTCCTAAGAAAAATCAAATTTGTGCTAAAGAATGTACTATCAACTGGAGTTTTTTTTTGCCTTAATTTATTTTATTTGATTGATTTGTCATATATGTTAGATATAGTAGAAGCATAAACTGCATCATCATCACCATCATCAACATCATAGCTACAGTAACACAAACAGCAGTCTTATAAATACATACATGAATGGGCTCATGAGTTTTTCCAGCACATTGTAACAATGTCTTCAAAGTGCTATGACTGATTATTTCCAATGGTTGTCAACAACTATTTGCTAGTACATGATGCTGAATGTAACATCCAACTGCGTGAGCTTGGGCCTTAGTAAATACAGCCATGAGCAATAGGGAGAAAATGCCACCAAACTATATAAGACATAATTGGCAAAACGCTGATATTTCTCCCAAAAACTAAGCCACATGTTCACATTGTATTAGGATCTATAGTGGAAAGTTTTTATTCTCATATCAAAGTAAGTGCATCAGATAAACAATATGAAGCGTAAAAACCACTAATAAAACATGACCAAAATTTCTTTCCTTCCTTGCTATACACAATATCTAAGTAAAAATCTGTGCATCACATGTATGGCTTTCTTTTCAGAACATAAATGTTTTCATGAAATCTAGCAATACGTCACTTTCCCACAGTGTTGTGCAGAGGTGTGAGGTTAATGTGATTTAAACAGTACCTAAAGTTTTCTGTTTCTAATTTTCCACAGTTTTCCCAGTTTTTACTCAATTTCTAAGAATTGCTACTGGTAATATCGAGAAAGGATGAAGGTGTAAAATATAAAAAAATACAACTGTTCAAATTGTTTTCAATAAGCACAATTGACACAACTACTGAATACGCTACACTACAAACTTAGTTTATTAAAATGCCTCGGTTGAACATGTTAAGTTTGAAAAACCCAGAAAATTCAATCAACTTTCAAGACTTCAAAGCAATGTAGCCAGAGGCTAACAGTCTCAGTTAAGTGTCTTTTTTTCATAAATACTTGATTTTATTCAAATCAATCAAGAAAACTGCTGTTTCTGACATATTTAAAATCTATGTAATTTTTGTCTTTGTTCACTTAACAACATCTTAATAGTTTTAGTTATGATTTAATCTAATTCAAAATAATTTGATCATGTCATAGTGACACAACATACAGCAGAGAACGTGATTATGCACAATTGCTGATGAGGTGGACGAAACACTAACTTTGTTTATTTAAGTGACATTTATTTTAACTGTGAAACTCACATATAAGTTTCATTGTGCTCTTCTTAGAAACAGTTATGGTATTTTAGTGAATAGGAAACACAATTTCCCCAAAAAACTGAAATTAATTTACAAAAATTCTGTTTTAGTTCATCTGTAGAGCAGCTCATTGGTCTGAGAGTCCACTGGGCTCACTTCAGACTGTAAGAGCAATCAAAAAGATTTATTTTAGGGCTAAATCACTGCACTGAAAACTGAAATAAATTCTGTTTGAGCTTTTGTATCACACAACCTTGTAGACTTATGAATTAACTAAAAATTAGTTAAATTAGGAATAACTTGACAGAAAAATAAATTCTGCGCTCAGATCATTAAAAATTTCGGTGTGTCATTATGAAACAGCGGGTCATGATACAGTATCCTCACTAGGTCTAATGTAATGACCTGCGTTTACTGCACTGACAGTATGGCGGTGATCACTGCATCTGCCAAAGTGCCTCTAACCTTTCGAGCATCACTTATAATTAACAGGGAGAAGACATGCAAAAAATACCAGATGGTAACATTATTTGATAGTCTCCCAAAATTACTACCACGGTCCTTTTAATTCTGGTTTGATAGTTTTAATTAAAGCACCTTGTCAAAACGACAATTTATACTAAATTGATGCCATGCAAGATGCTATTAATACAATGTTGCTGACATTCCTATTAATTACTTTGACTAGTTGATACCGCACACATCTTTATTATCAACATAAAGATTAAGATTGCCTTAACTGTGAGATGAATGAAGATCTCTAAGTGATACATTCATCTTATAAACACATTCAGTATGAATATAAGCTCACTCAAGTCATAAATGATGCACTCTACCTGTCATATTTAATGTTTTTTTTTCTCTATTTTTTTGGCGTTACTTTTGCTCTGAGACTTTAAAGTCTACACAAATGTGACAACAAACTGACTGAGCAATTTTGACCTATTATCAAAAGTCTACACATTTTATTATTGCATTTCAAAAGAACTGAATTTTAAGTTAGGGAACAGTATAGCGACACCGAAAAAAAAGAATAAGAATGAGCTAACAACGCCCTGCATTAAAAATGGTAGAAGAATTAATTTTATTTAGTTAATCCCGACAAACAATTTTAAATAACAAAGTGAAATTCTGTGATAACGTATTACAAGCTTTTGCCAAGATGAGGCAGAATGTTATATTTGTATCAATAAGGAACAAATACAAACAGCATTTCTCATTTGAACTACTTTGTGAGCAGACACAAGGCTGAGCATCCCCCACCAGAATTGCTTCTGATCAAAAATATATCTTTAACTGCTACAGAAGCTGCAGTATGTTGTATGAGGCCCAGGCTGCAGTAAGTGAACAGTTCAGTCAGGTCTGGCTGCTTCATCTGTTTTTTCCTGTGACAGGGCAGTCATCTTCATTCTCTTTGTCCTTACTTTGGAGCAGGAGGTAATATATAAAGGTCTGTACTCACATGAGGTGTCTCCCACTACTCTCCACTTGTCGTCCTGAACTGAAAAATGTCGGAAGCTTTGCTCTTGCCTTGATGTGATAAAGTATACGCTGATTTCAAGTGGAGGGTACTTTTTTGTATTGTAGACTTTTGATGAAGTGGTCAGATATAATATCATGGCACTAAAATGATACGCTACTTGTCATACAAAAGCAGTGTTCTGCTCACAATTTTAGCTTCAGCATTTAAGAATCTTACTCCCCGCATCCTGTACTGGTTTTGTTGTCGCTCGCCGCTGAAGGTGAAGGCAGTACGATAATGTTATTTTTTCTGCGTCTGTGTGTTCCTTTTTTTTGTGCAGCAAAATATTTCATGAACCATTGAATAAATTCAATGAAACTCCCTGAAAGTAATCATTGAACAAGTGATTAACATTTGGAGTCAACCCAATTCCAGATGGAATTTATGTTAAAACAACACCAAAATGGCTATAACTCAGACAATTTAACAGATATTGAGCTAAGATTTGGATTGGTAGTGGCCAAGCATGTTCCTAAACACATACTTTGAACACTGTACATTACACAATATTTTTACTTAAAACTTTGCCATTAACTGGTGGCATCAACCCTGTATTTCTGTTAGCAAAATATCTTGTGAAACATAATACAGATTTTAATGAAACTCTCATTCAATCATTAAATGAACATCTACAACTAATTCACTTTTGGAGTCCCCCTGATTCAAGACAACCACCCCACCTAATCAATCTTAGCCAACACAAAAATGACTATAACTGTCAATTTTGGAGATACTGAGCCAAAATTTGGTGTGTTAGTAGCTCATAGTAATTTTTAACACATTGTCTGAATGCTATTACATTGCACAATAACTCATAATATTATATGTTATTGTGCATATTAGTTGTGCAAAACGGCTATAATGTTGTCCCTTCTCAGAGAAGATGATTTTTGTTTAAATCACTGACCTGAAAGGTGGTGGATGATATGCATTAATTCAATTTTAGTCATGTCTGACCATTAAAATAGCTGTGCATTGCTAGGCGTTAAAATATATGGCTCATACATCTCTGCTTTCCAGCATCTATAAAGTATGATGAGTACAAGTGTATTATAGGTGGATCAGTTAGTTCTAAACATGTTGTATATTTGTTGTAATATTAGTAAAATCCTCAAACATCAGTTGATAGAACATAATTTTTAACCTTTTATGTTAATTTTCCTATATTTTATGACTGTTTGTCCACAGTGTTATCTTTTGTTTTATGGCACCCACCCCACTGAGTCCAAAGTCAAGCTCAATATGATGAGGTATTAGCCTCCACCACCATTTCACTCAGACATGTCAAGGTCGGGTCACTGTGGGATTGTCTTCAGCCCCCCACACCACCGGCTGCAGCCGCACATCTTCCCTCTGTAGAGGACGCACATTATTTGTGTTCACCTCATCACTGCTCAGATGGGCTGTGCAGGGATAATAACGCCCTTTTTAACCTTCTAAATGATTACAATTGTAAGAAAACAACTGCCTTCGCTGTCACTTTCACTGATTTGATTGGAGGCTTGATTTTCATTTAAATCACATGTGAGGTGGTAGCTGATTGTTTTAGTGTTTCCATCACTGAGCGTACAGGCAGACTCTGTGTGTTATAAGGGGGTTCTCCCTGCTGTAAGACTCCAGTGATGAACCTACCCACCAGCTTGATGAACTTGTACTTTAGAGCAATGAGACCTCCAGTTGTTTTGTCACTGTGTTTACTGTGCAGCTGCCAGAAGAGAGAAGGGTGAGGGGATCCATTTGTCCCAAGGTGAGCCACACTTTCCAATACCCCGATGTTAAATAAACACACCAGGACCTCTGGCCACCTCAGTTCAGCTACTGGAATACCACTGGTGTGTCTAGATGATGGAGGGCTTTTGTTATCTATCGCCTCTGCTTTCTGCTGAGAGGCCAAGGAGACGACTGGTCACTGTGGTCTTTTATATATAGACTCGCCCACTCACATTACTTCTTGCCACTAAATAAAAATAGAAAGGAGATATTCAGACCTTTTTTTTTTAGAATAAAATCTGATTGAAGAGGGAAAGAGGGAGAGAAAAGAAAAAATTAGAGCGCAGCTCAGTGTGTGTTTCATCACCTGCAAAGCCAATGAGGGAGATCGTCTCCGCGTCAACAACTGTAAAGCGTATCCCAGCTTCTGCCGCTCCTGCCATCTCTACTGCACGCTACACTAACCAAGAATGTGTATTTCTGCAGATGATTAAATCAATACCATTTTGACAAGACTTGTTGGAACATGCCTCTTTATTTTACGCAATTCCTTCCCTTTCGTCAGGGAGCATTTATCAACCTGCCGGGGCGCTGTCACCTAATGGAGATTGTTCTTTAGTCTGCACTTGATAGAAGGGAACGATTATGATGCATGTCGATGGTTTACAGAGATATTGACACAGGAACAAAGAGCAGACCCTTGCGGCTGATAGCATTTTCTCTTGTTCACTAGCAAAGCACCCTGATCATGTTTCAAATGTTCTTTTTTTTTTCTTTCCACACTTCTTCTTTGATAATTTTCTTTGTTCTGTTGATCAATTAAAGTCTGGAGGGTCCATATTCATCTAGTTATTGAAGCGAGTCCGGTGAGCCATTGTATTTACTTTACTACACAGGTTGGGCCATCCTTTCCCAAGCATCATTTGTGCTTAGTCCGCGTCTGTCACTCTAAAATAAAATCTTTGGATGGCACTCAAGGAGTTAATGATAAAACCAGCCCAGGGTGCAACAACAGACTCCGAATATAATAAGCTTGAAGGAGACAGGAAAGAGAAAAGGTGGTGTGCATATATAAAGAGGGAGGCGAACAGGAAAACAAATCCTGAGCTCTAGCTATAAATTCTTCAACCCCGTTAGCTGATTGGAATGGTTTGACTATGTGCTCAGCTGTGACCTAACAACCAATCCTGTTTGTAAGTTATTATTTATTTTCAAGAAAGTTTGTCAAACTTAGGCACTGATTTTTCCATCCTGATTTCCCTCTTGTGGCTTCCTCTCTTGCACATGCTCCCCACATAATTTATGACTGCCTCTGGTCCTGATGACAGATTATTAAAAGTAGAATTAGTTTTTTGCACAGGATTTCTCCACTGGGAATTGGGAAGGCAGTGCTCTCTCTGCGGAAGGTCTCTTACGAGGTCTCCATTACTAATAGAAGTTTTTCTCTCTGATGGGGGGCCAAGGAGACTAATGATTTGAATTTACTGTGGCAGCTGTCACGTGGTCTTGAAGGCATCAGTCGAACAGACAAGAGGTTAACTTCCTCCCTGTGGAGAGGTTTATTGGATTGTTTAGCAGCAGAAGGATAATGTTTTTGTCATAGACTGCTGCGGCAAAACAGCAGCACAACTGAGAGAAGGGGGGAAGAGAAATGAAGGGAGGTGGGACAAGGAAAGAAAAGGCCCAGAATAGATAGAAGAGCAGAAAGAGAAGAAAGTGGCATGATCTAAAAAAGAATATAGGTGGAGAGATGCTATAAAACACAATGATAGTGTACCACTCCTTTCCGGTTCTTACATGTGCACGGAAGAACCGCTCTGCTGTTCATCGGTGTGCAGAAAACATAAACACACACACATATCGTCTTCCTCGCACAGACAAAAAGAGAGATGTTAGTTCCTTTCACCTGATGGCCGTTTGGAGCTTGTACTCCCAGCATGCCTCGGCAGTATGGGTACCAGAGGGGAGTCACAGCGCAGCTGAGAGCCTCGGCTTAATCTTATGCATCATTAAGCACTCAGCGGCAAGCCAGCACTGTTCATATACATCATCCACGCTTAATAAACATAATGATGACATAAGATGTAATTTTAGATGAATTTTCATTTTATAGGGAAATGGAGAATTCCTGTAGAAAGGAAAGAAAAAAAACTTAAATTATCTGGGAAGTACAAAATAAATTATGTTATTTTTTTCCTCCCACTTAGATAAATGTAGGTGTTTGGTGCATCTGAATAGAGGATAGTATTTTAGGCTGCATGTGGTGTTGATGGTGGTGATGAGGCTTTTTGGTTATGGAGGTGGTGATGTGGGGAGTGAGGTTGGGTGAGAGGTGGGTTTTGTAGAAAAATGGGGGGTGGCTATTGTGAAGCGATTGCAATTTTTAACTCCTAATCGCAGGGCATGATGGACAGGCTGAGACACTGCAGAGAAGAGCTCATCCATCATGGGAAAAGGAAACCAGAGCCAGAGAAAGAAAGGGGAGATGTAAAATTTCAGATGGAGTTACCTTATAAGGGTGTGGGGTGGGGGAGCAGGGAAATAGATAAAAAGGAAGGATGTGGGAGTGAAAGGGCAGTAGGTATTGTGGCAGGGCATCACAGGCCTGAGATTGGCTCATGTCTCCCTGCTGGGACTCCAGGGAAGCTTGGCCTGAAAATGACTTCCGCTTTCAGGGACTGTACCAGGCACTGAATTCTCCTGAGGGGTATACTCATTGCACTTGTGTTCAGCACACAGCAGACATATATTAGTGATAACCTGGCAATGCTAAAGTGAATACAAGTGGGATATGATCAACCAAGAAAACAGAAGGGGAATAAAAAATGGAACCATCTCCAGATTTTGACACTTACCATGTCTCTGCTGCTTCTGAACGGCAAGAAACTGACTAAATTTAAAATCAATGTGCACAAGATTGACACAACTTTCTTTGCTAAATTAGACATGTCATCTCAGACATTTTTTTCTCAATAAAAGTGAAATGTTTTGCAAACTATTTACTATAAGGAGCAACCTCAGAGTATGTGCACTGCACATCAAACATGATTACGTCTCATCATATCTGAGAATTAATTAGTCTCAGTGTGTTGACGTCCTAGTCGCATGCCTTTTTTTTCGGCATAGTATGAGTTTAAGACCTCAGCAAGTTGGGAGTCAGTGGACCATACAAGCCAGTGTGCCAGTGGGTGAGCCAAGTCTCTCAGTGCAGGGATCATTACTGCCTCTTTCTGTCCTTCATATAATGATTCTGCTTTGCCGTCTGGTTTGCTTCTTTTTTGTTGACCTTAAATAAACTGTGATATTAAGTCCCTTTTTTACATGTATGAGCCAGTTATAAAGAAATTAAATGTGTTGCTCAATGTACTAAGCATTTGTATTTAAACAATACAGGTTTTTGGTGGGCCTGGTAGGATGTTATCCTATTTAAGGAATTAATTACCCATAATTCCCTTTATTGTTTGAGGGAAAAAAGTTATAGGTAGAAAGCAATGACAGACTCAGAGAAACAGGCTTTTAACTAACATGCAAAGTGATGAATGGATTGACCACAATGTAGACTAATGGAGCCATGGAACTAATTAGGCTGAGATGGGCTGTGCTTAAATGTGAATGGATCGAGCTGCATGAAACATAAGAACAGCTGAGAGAATGATGAGGTCCTTCTCCTGGGGGGGTCAATCAATGGCCAAGCAAGCTCAATCCATGAGCCTCTGACCAATCGGCATTAAGGAGTGTTTTTATTGTTAAAATTTAGGTTGTGTTATATTTATAGAGGGAAGCTTTATTTATGTTTAGATGATGTATGTGCATGACTTTGCTGAATCACTGTAAGAAGTCTCTAATTATCCAAGTCTTTGGAGTCCAGCTCCCAAACTCTGCAGCCTGGCACCTACCACATGTTTGTTGCTGTGCCCTCTGGCTTTATGGTCCATGCAGACCGCTTCTGTTGGCCGCGCCTCAGATCTGCAGCTTTCATCTCAAGAATGGCTGCAAAGATAATTAATGTGTTCTGCTACAACACCAGCAATGCTATTTGCATTGAGCTGCGTTTCATGCGTTTATTCAGTCATTACGGCAATGCTTTGACCTTGTAAACAGCTGGGGAATAAAGTAAGTGACAGCAGCATGCCGACTTAGAGTGTGTTTGTTTTGCCTGCTGTGCTTTCTCGTGCATTTTGTACAGCACTTATTTAGTCAAAAGGAAGCTATTGCGTTGCAGGGTGAGGAGAGCTGTGAAGCCTACTGGATTCCTGCAAGGCTGTTTATGTCCTGGCTCTGTTGGCGTTGCACATCCAAGAATTGCTGCATGCCAAAATGCAAATAACCCACCCCAGTAAAAGTTGACATTGACTGTTATACGATTTGACTTGCTGAGGTAAGGGACAGTTTTAATACAGAATTAAGTCACTCCACCCACATTTACATCCATAATTAGCTTCAGTTTTCTATGCCTTCATTAGAGAGGCAGAATGAAGAAGGGAAGATGAGATGAAATGAAGAATTTAGGATGAAAGCTCTGTGTCTGTTTGTGTCTGAATGAGTTTGTCTGTCACCGTGTCCTGCCCTGCTAGCTTACCTTTGCTGATTGATACATGTCTTTCTCAGTCACTAGCCATTGGCATTGGGATGGATGTAAACACTGATTAGAGGGAGGAAATGAGGCCCTCACTTTGTCCTCTGTGTCATGGAGCACTGCAGTGGCCATCTCTGTTTGTCTAGTTCTTTCCACCTGAGCACGTTTCAGAGGACACCGTTAGCTACGCTTTATAGCCATTATTTAGATAGCAACACAATGGGATGCTGCTTTTTCTCTTTGACTGACACATTCAGGCATTTCCTCAGCAACTTGGACTCCCTGAGGTGGATAAGATGCAGGAAAACAAGAACATATGAGTTTGTTTTAGGGAAATCTTTAACAAGGCTGCTGTAAATTTGCAGTCAGTTTAATGTAAAAGTTTCTACTGCTGTCCTTACTGTCATATCAGAGTATTGATTTGTCCTGCTTTTCAAATAATATACACAAACAACAGAAAAAACTCATATTGTGCCCTATTTTACCTGTTACTGGCTATATGTGTACTATTTATCATACTATTTACCTGTAATGTTACAATACATGCAAATCATGAAACCGGATACTCCGATTAAATTATGACGAACCATTCAATTTAGACAACAAATCAGCTTCAACTACTCGGTGGTCCTTTATCAGAAAAGGAACAGCTCAGAAAGAGTGCAGCACAGAAAACATTTTTCTTTCTTTGCCAGGAAAAATGAACTGTCAACATTTAATGATAGATATTTGCATTGTGATACAAATCGTGTCCTTGGCCCTAAACATAAGATATAGATCCATTTATAATGAATTCAGATAAAGTGTCCTTTTTGCATTCTCGCTCTAATGGCTTTGCAGAGCCAGTCAGTGACCCTGATGCAATCGACAAAAACCTGCGCTGGTGGATGATCAAGACAGACATCTATCATTCCCCTCACACCTTCTTAGACATTGCAGACACTTAGGAACAGATGCATTCTTTTTTCTTTACCTAAATGTATGTGTAACTTCTCCAAGCCGGCTGACTTTTTTTATGGTATTGTGAGAATGTGTTGAAGAAAGGGAGCAAAAACACATTAGATTTTTTTTTTCCATCATTAAGCTGTGTCTGGGAGATGATGTGCTAGCCGTATGTGGTCCAGGGGAAGTATTTATAGCCCTGCTGGAATCTTGCTGTGCTGCGTTGATAGCAGAGATAATGGGAGAGAATGGGACGCAGCGAACTGTTCTAATGACACCAACAAGACAAGAGAACAGCGAGGATAAATAAATGTTAGCCATTTTCTCTTGCAGATCATTTGCATTTTTTCTTGTTAAGGTCACTTATAGACTCAGACAATAACAACGAGGAAAAAAAACTCTTGCCAAATATGAAATCAGAAATAACAAAAACAGATCTACTTAGTATGCACGTAATTGATTTTACTTCCTAATAGTGTGACATTCAGTTAAAGATAGTGCCGCTTTTTAATTTTTAGCTGCTTTAATTCCCTTGTAGCTGCTTGAGTGGGTTTCCTTGTGAAATAGGGGGAATACAAACAAGATTTCACTTCATTACACAGGAACAAACTGTACAGAAATTGCATTTACTTATGGAAATGACTGTTAAACATGCACAACATTATGTGCTCTGTCTGCGCCGAAAACGCTAGAAACATTAAAGCATGAGACAGCGAGCCAGTAAAAAGGACCAATTATCAGGGACAGAGTTTGAGGAGCACTCGTCCTGAGAATGATCAAAAAGGACAACTGATTAAAGAACTAGATTGACCTTAAAATGGTTCTAATTTAATTAGTCACTGTTTCTCATGGCCGAAACACACTTTTAATGATAAACTGACTTTCTGTCTGTTTAGATGCTCACAAGACCAGCCAACTAAAATGACAGATCTAGCTGAGTGACCAGGAAAATAACACAAAGGTTTCATTTCATACTTCCATTGGAGAACAGCATAGTAGCTGCAGTACCTTGGTGAAAGAGAGGGTCATTAGAGTAACCTCTGGGTCCCGTTTTGCTGCCTGAAGGTAATGAGAGGCAAACAGTGTGGTCAGCACTCGGCATAAGTGCTGGAGTTTATGGGCAGTGTGTTGTGTCCCAGGTTAACACTGATGCCACCATTTAGAGCTCTGTGTTTTAGCACCCACCTGCTAATTGAGATGACAAAGGCCATAACAATGACATTGTTGGCCCAATGGCCCTCTCTAGATCTGCGTCTGGCTCCAGTCAAGGACGTCCAGTGCCCTGTAAGTGCAACCTTGGAATTTAAAGATGATGTCTGAGACCTTATGCGTATCTCTGAGTCAGTTAGCATGGCTCAGGCAGGTCAACGCTCATTCTAAAACCCTTTTAAGTGCCAGAACTGTGGCAGTTATTGTGTTTGTTTTCCCTAAAGTCACGTAAAGCACATCCTTCACCCACAACAACAGCACATAATTGGCCCTGGAAAAGAGACTGGAATGAATATTGCGTTGTTACTGCACAAAATCCAGTTGGATCACCTTATTTGTCAATTATGCTTTTCACTACACACTGCAACATCCTCATAAACAGGCTATATAAAACAAATTCAATTGACACCCAATAAAACATATATAATGTGTTAACAAGAGGTATAAACAAAGCCAGCTGTTGAATTATCTTTGACTGTCCTAAAACTGTGTTTGTTATCAATTAAGGCTCAATCTCACAATTTCACATTAAAAACACTATGTCTTCTGCTACCAGTCTAATAATAGTAATGCATATGGCAAGTGTTTTGATTAACATAATGGAAAAATAGCCCACGTAATTTATCTTGGAAGTCCGATAGAGAGAGAGCCAGATTGGAGCCTGAGGACTCAATCCACCTCAACATATGCTTCTATTGTAAGTCTCTGAATGTGGAGTATCTCGAGCCTTGTTCCCATGATATTTATTGAAAAACATTTGCCTTTATGAGCTGCATGCGTAATGAATGCCTATCAATGCTGCAGCTCAGCAGATGAGGCTATAATTTCAGATGCAAGTATCCCAACCACGTGAACGTGTAATGTTTCTGAGTTGTTTGTTTTTAACCTAAACTGAAGGTTGTTTGCATCACTTTTGTGCACTTTCTGAGCAAACAGTTTAGTCTCTAACTACCTGTTGCTTTCATATATTTTTTTCCTAAAACTCCAGCTTGATGTGAGCTATGACTATTCAAGAACATCTTGGTTTTTTTCACCAACGTTTGACTATATCTGTAAAACAACTATTAAAAATAAACTTTAAATGTTTGTCTAAACAAGATCTGCTGTTGCTAGTTAACACTAGTCTATTGGTTTTTGTCTGAGTTGTTGACCAATGAGAGGAAAGTTAAGATGTATTCCACTGATTGTCTGGCTGCAAGGAAAAATCTATCTTGGAGCATCCCGAGGCTGCAGGGCCTTTATTGATATATCAGATGGGACATTGGAGGAGAAATTGGCCTCATTTGTTTCTCATGTCACCTTAATGGCAGATCTCTTTCAAGGGGCAAAGAATTGACAGGCCCCAGGTCTCAGTGAGCAAAGAGCCAAAGCTAGTTTATTGGTTTCCTCTTGCAAACAGTCTGCCTAATGTGGCTGGCTGGATCAGCCTCCAAAGTTTAAAAGATCCCCCAGAAAATATTAATCAAGTCTTCTGACTGATTTTCTTAGCATAATAAATTATCTGGAAAGGGACAGTGTTACTATACCCTTAGGGGCATTTATTGCAGACATATTTCAGGCTGAGCTGAGATTCAAGGAGAGAAACGACTGCTGATAGAGTGAAAGAGTCAATTAGGCATTTTTTAACAAGGTTGTAGCATTTAAGAAACAGAATCTAGTGGATCATGTTTTGTTTCAAATAGCAATGAATACCCTGATGCTGAGACAAAATTAGATATAGCTACGGACTGCATTCTCAGTTGGTTATCCACTAACAACTGTTGCTGTCAATACTTTGACCAATCATTTCTCTTTTCATCTGTGTTAGCATCTTGTTTCACAGCCCGATTGAAGTTTCTACGTGTCACTTGGAAGTGAACAGGTGTCACACCAGCAAAGGCACCTCACAGATGGCAGCATAATTAGCATTGATTCTGGCAGTCTCTCACAGACCAGGGTCTGGATGGCCGTGACGACCAACTAACCTCCCCACCTCTTGATGGGCTACCTCGGGGACAAATCGAAGCTCATTTTTAGTTCTAGAAAGGTGCATCCAATAAGACTCCTTAGTAGCACAGTCTTTACAAATCATGTCATATAGCATCCATGAAAAACAACAATCTGAACAGGTTTTGTAGTTAAAAAAGAGAAATTTTGGTGCTTAAAATATTTACAATTAAAAAAATTTATTATTGTTAATAACTATATACTTTAACTATTTTTTGTCTACCTGGAGCAAATGATAATTTTATTTAGGGACGCATAATATATCAAAACATTTCTTTCAATAAAATGTGTATACTATCAATATTACTAAGGACTGCCTGAAGTAATCTATCTATCTATCTATCTATCTATCTATCTATCTATCTATCTATCTATCTATCTATCTATCTATCTATCTATCTATCTATCTATCTATCTATCTATCTATCTATCTATCTATCTATCTATCTATCTATCTATCTATCTATCTATCTATCTATCTATCTATCTTAATTTTAGCATTGTTGATATTTAAAAGACTTTAATAATTTCTTCTTGCTGATTTTTAGACCCATCAGATTATTTTCTCAATTCCATTGTTTTTGTTTTTGTTGTTAAGAACAGTTTATTGATAGGAAATAAATAATTTCATCCTTCTTACTTCTAACTGAATCCCAACAAACAAACATCTTGACTATATCATTTTCAATATGTTGTCAAATATTTCTGACTGAGTAAGAATTGGCATCCCAAACATGGGGAATGATTTATAGCAAAATGAAAACAGTTTCATTGGATGCTGATTTCTTCTGGATAGGAGGATAAATATCAAATATGTCACACAATCTCTCAGAAGCAAGCAGATGTATTATTTCTGTAAGTCTGTCACTTTCTATGCCTTCATATGTCTCCTGTTGGTTGGTATTCTTGTATTGCAGATTGTTTGCTGGAACAGGCCTGCCACTGCACTTCCCGCACTTTGAAATGGATCTCATCTAATCTTATTTCCCCGTGTCAAATGGCAGCATGACATGCTGTTTTACTCCGTAACATTTGGTTGTAGTGAACCAGCTGACTGCGTCTGATGCGAGGAGTCCCCTTGTTATTATGAACCACTTATAGTGGTGTGTCTGTGAGGTTGTTGTCAGCGTCTGTGGGTCATGCAGACATGTTGGTCACTAATACAGCACAAAGAAAATTGCTTCAGTGGCAGACATTTGTTGTTTGTTTTTCATTCATGTACTTCAGTGCGCTCGCTCCATTACAGAAACATTTTCTGAATCGCTAGACAAATTTACACAAAGACCTTTTAATAACATCCAGTGTAGCTTTGATATGGAGTCATAGCAGTCTAAATGTCCTCAGTACAGCAAGTAAATGCAGCACACAAAACAAGATCACAGATCAGCAGGTTTTCAGTTAATAGTAACACTTAAATGTGAATTTATCCTTTCCCCAAATTCTCTTCGCAGTGCATCTGTGACAATTAGAGCCATTCGTTGTGTATAATGCACTGGTCAGGTGTCAGGATTCATTATATTTAGTGAAGATTTGCATAATGCAGGAGGCATCAAATTAAATTAGCATAATTCCTTTGATTACACTTGTTATTAAATGTGAGTGACATTGATTTACAAAACGGTGTGGTATAAGGTTAATGGCTGATGTCACCTTCTTGCTCTTGTATCTTTTCACAATCAACATAAAGCTTTTTTTCAATGGGTCATTTATGCTTCTTTATCTTTAAGTAACATGGTCCAAAACTTTATGCCTCTCCGCCTTCACCTTTACATGTAAATTTCACAGTCTCTGTACTTGAACTACCTTCGTATACCTTGTTTCGGTAATTATATAAGGTAGAAAGCGATTTAAATAGAACTAAGAGCCATAACATTGGCCCATTTAAGCACATTTAGACAGGCCATTATTGACACAGGGTTAAGTGTAATTCGTCAAGAAAAAAAAAATTGACAGGGTTAAGAAACAGAGAAATGATGGTCAATTAAACCTACTTTACAGTCATAAGAGGAAAAGAAGCATCCACCTCAAGTGTCTTGTTTTATTCCTGAAGAAAGCATAAGATCATAACACCCATTTTCATAATACTACAAACAGCCTGTAGGCTACAAAACAAGAGGAAGGCCATGCTATGTGTATCTGTGCATTTTCTGATAGAGACAGAAGGGTTTCAATCTCTTTTTCATTTCATCCTGATAGCTCTGCCTTTTATTACTGAGGGACAAGAACGTTTCCTGAGGTAAAAAGGAGTGCACATTCCCAAGATAAAGTTGGACGTTTACAGCTATTTCCAGCAGTAATGTATTATTCCGTTAAAGCAATGATCAGGTAGTGTTGGATGAATGGGAGATGTTCAGCACCATTACTGCCTGGCACATCAGTGAGGCATTATTACATTATCGCTGCTCTTTAGTAGGAGATTGGGTGTGTGACCGGGTTCTGAATACACTCATCCCGCTCTCCACGGCGTAAATTGCAGATTGGCTCATTGACTTCAATGATAAAATGTAAAAATTGCCAGTAAAGAGAACATGGACTCAGGTTACTCCTTAGCTGTTTGTCAACGGCAGATGTGACTCAGTTGGTGCAGAGCATGTTAAAGAGTTCCATCTCCCAGAAGTCAATGTCATTTATGCCTGAAACTGCTAAAGCAATAGCTCATCTTGTCTCTGGTGTGTCATACTACACTGCCTTTGTCTGAGATTAGAATTTGCTCTGGTGGTGGGCTAAAAATCCTTAAAAGTTGCTCGTAGTTTCAGCAGACATTTATTCCATTTGTTATATGTAAAAAAATAAATAAAAAAAAAATCGAAGTTCAACATGAAAAGCCACATGTTTAGGGATTACACGCATTTGATAATTGACAGCTAATTATTTAAATAAAGCATCAATTCCACAGACCATTTGTTCACTTTAACTCTGCATCAAAGAAAAACCTGGAAGCATTATTATTCTGCTTATTAGGCCTGAGCAGGTTATTCTGGGAAGGGATATTGCTAATGTTATTTCGCACGACACTTCAGAACAGCATTAATCCATGATAATTACCTCGAAAGGAAGCAAATAAAGACAAACTAATGGCGAGGTTGGTCATCAATTTCGAACACATGACTCAAATGCCCTACATTTTTATGCAGGAAGCGCCCATTTGCTGCGCTCCTGCTTGGAATGCCTTTTTAAGTGTATATTATCCTGTCCTTGACTGGGGAAGTGTTAGGAGAAATCATTAAAGCAAATTAGACTATTAACATCCTAAAGAGCATTTATCTTGTGGATCAATAGGCTCTCATCTTCTTTAGAGGACCCGTTGGTGTCCTAAAGTCATTATGAGCCAGATCATGAGGATAGTCAATTCATTACATGCAGATAGGCCAATAATTATTGACACCATACTGGAAGTACCAATAATAATTTTAAGTACATATTTTTGTAGTTTTAAATAATTTTTAAAACCAAATATGTAAATATATATTTGAATTATTTTTTTTACTAGAGAGAATACTGTTGTTCACTGAAGAGGATATTTACAGCTTCCTCCAAGAAAAGAATGAAAAAAAAGTCTCTTGGCATTGATGCACTTGTTGTAGATCAAGCAACACTTCACCATATGATTTTCCCTGCTTTGCTGACTGTGTGTGAAGATGCCATACACTCGGAAAGGATTGGATCTGCAGTCTACCATCACAAGAGCCGCGATGCTCCAATCAACACACAAGATGTTCAGACATTTATAATTGCATCATTTCACAGCGCCTTGCTTGTGACGTCACGGCTGCTTGCTTTATTTGCGACTTTTGTACTTGTCAACATGAAAAACTGAAACATTTTTTTTGGTTTTTGCATCTTTATTTGATGCCTTGCTTTGGTGTTAAATATGCATTTAAATAAGTTTAAAGAAAATAATAATCAGCATCATTTGACATGATGTTGATTTGATGAACATGATGTAGCTTTTGTGGGTGTCCTGACTGAAAGACTTATTGTGCAAAACTCATAAATCTTATCCCTTTATGTTGTGCCAATAATAGTCCTAAATTGGAATGAAATTACTTTCCCTTATATATCAATTGTTATGCTAAAAGCTGCAACCTTAAAGTGACCACTCCTCGCATAATATGCTTCACCGTTTGTTGCGCGCTGAAAAGGCAAGCGGGAGATCCTTCTGTTCCCCATATGGCCCCATTGTCTTGGTAATGCCGTGCGATGTGCCCCCTCCGGAGCGTGCTCCTGGCCCTGCTGGTGGAGGATAAACTGTTGGTTTCACAGAGGCGAGCAGGAGGCCTGTGGACACAGCAGCGTGTGTGATGTGAGGCGCCCATGTGCGGTCGATTTCCACCCCCTCCTTAGCTAACTTCAAGCCAGCTGAATAAATGAAAGGCACTCCTCAAACAATGAAGGAGTTTTCTGCACCAAGTTATGATGTGCTTGAAATAACCGCAGTGGTATTATCAGGTAATCAGAAATAGAGGAAAGTGTTTCAATGCTTATTGGTGCTGGTTCAGAAGCCAGATTTGATGACTCACTCTCTGTCGCACAAATTTCAAATCTAATTTAGAAATCCATCTTGTTAGTCAATTAAAGCTGTCAAAAAAATTCACTAGCAACAATCTAAACACAAACTGGACCAGTGTGTCAAAACTGCATCCATATTGATTAATTTAAAGCAATCATTTTTTATTTAAACGTTTAGACACACTTCATCAACAAATAATTACGGCAACTTCCATCAACAAATAAATGTAAATATTTTAATTTGTTTATCCATTAGCATCATTGCAGCTCTGCTCGGGCAGTGTCTTGTGCATGTGTGGGCTGCGTGAATATTTCCTCCGTAGCTTCCATTGTGTGGTACCTGGCAGCACTGAGGCTAAACTAATCAGTTAAGTTGCTGAGTTGACAGCATGCACACACACCCACACACACACGCTGAAACACACAGAGCATTAAAACACTGATTGGCCTCAGCAGACTGTCATGTTTCAGAAGCTTTTCCAGCAGGCATTTTATTTATTATTTATTACTTTTATTCTTTTTTTTCAGTTAGAATCATTTAAAACACTAAAATTATTAAAAAAAAAATAGATTTTACAGATGTCTTTCACAATAAGACAAACTGTACTCAAGATATTGACTTTATGATAAAAGATTTATAATCATTTCATCAGATTATTCAATTTTTTATCATGCATTTGTGTTAAAAATATTAATCTCCTCATCTCCAGTAATAGGCATTTGATAATTAAATCGCATGATTAATTTTGTCTTTTTTCCTCATGTTGCTTCTTTTTTCTCCTTTCTTTTTCTTCTTTTTTTTTTGTCTTAACAAAGACTTAGCTCGAACATTAATGAAAGAAAGACGTGGACCATGGAGCTGCAGGCCCTGGGAATGTAAGGGTCACTTGGTCAATTAATACATAGGCCCCCACTTATTATAACTTTTTCCAATGACAAATAGCAAACTGTTGGTTTATACAATGATCGGTTGTATCATTTTGTGGAGGACAAGGGACATTTTCAGCTTGGCTGCCTGTACACTCGCCTTTGAGCTGGCCCTGGAATAGCTGTTTGTTCGACCCCAAGGAGTGAGAATTGACAAAGCAAGCCAGGAGCATTTGTTTCATCTGCTAAGCCATAGATTGAAAATGATTTCCCAATGCCCTGTTTGAGATCCCCGTGAAGGGGGTCATCAATTATTTCCTGATACGTGACACAATTTTGTACCTATTTTACTGACCGCTTCTTTCTGGTTGGTCAGATAGCATCTCTTTTATCAGCCCATTATTGATGGTAAATGGAAGCACAGTAAACAGACTTGTAGGTTTATTTCCACTTTCACTCTGCCAAGGAGCTGCAGCACTTCAGGGTGACGAGTGAAGTTTGTCAAACAGGATAAAAGAAAAACAATATATTGTTTGCACTAATATGTTCAGATCTAGAAGAAAATAATGTTACTTTTGCGATAAGAAAATAACTGTTTATTCAAGCCTTTCATATACCATGCATCACACAAAGGGAAAAAAGAAGACAACTCAAACAATTGCAAGATATTCCTACTATAAAACTCTTTTAGGCATTGCTGTTTAATCTTCATTTTGCTGGTGTGAGTGTGAGTCTGCTGAAAGCACAGTGTTTTTTGAGTAAATGGAGTTCTAAATTGCTTTTTTTAAGTACCATGCGCCAGGGTAATGTCTAGAGGTACAGACACAGCATTCTGGTGGCAATGATTTATGGTGTGGGGCAGCCACAAATTGACTTGTATGCAAGAAATGTAAATGGAAGTGGGACATTTGATGGAGAAGCTCATTTCCAGCCTTAAATGTTTTAAATTAACCACACAAACTCACAAGGCAAAATGTTAATGGGCTTTTTTTTTCCTCCCCCCCCCCCCCTATTCTCCCCAGCCCCACCCCTCCCTTAACTTAATCTACATTACAGGTCAATTTATTAAACAAACAGCAATATTGCACTAGATTTGCAAGGATCAATGGACTTGACAAAGGGGATTTATTTCAGGAAATAAACTCTAAAAACAAGGACTGAGGTAATGTCATCTTTAACAATGGTTTGTAAAGACACTTCAAGACTAAGAACAGCTAAGTCATTTTTTTTTACAGGTGAATGAATGGTCATTAGAAGGACGGGGAGAACCTGCAGGGGACGGAAGGAAGGTGAGTATCTTCCTTTTAGATGTATGTTGATATGAGGGACTTAATGCTTTTTGCCTTACAGAGTTATCTTCTTGTTTCAGGCTCAGAGAGGAGGGTGGAGGAGTCCAGGATGAAGAGGACTGCAGCAGTGGTGAGGTAAGTGGATGAATTGGCTGGTTGGAGAGTGGCAGGATGGGCACAAGGCTGGGTGAGTTGATGTCAGGTTGTTTGGTTTGGATCTGAGACTGGAGTCTGCAAAGATCACACAGTGTGGAGTCTTTGAGTTACTTAATTTAAGGCTGTAAATCAGTACCGAATGGTAACCAATGTTCCAGCACTGAGTTGAGGTTCCGCCCAGCCTTATAGGAATAAGCTGCTGGCAGTAGCTCCACCCTGCCACTCAGGAAGCTGGAATGAAAGTGGTTTGTACAAAAACATTGGAATCCCTACAGGTAACTATTTGGAATGATATGTGATTTACACAGGACACTGTTTAGTACATAAAAAGGACACATACACAAAACTGGAAACTAACTAACAAAGGTGGCAATTTGCACATGTAGTATTAATTAACCAAGCTATTTAGCTCTCAGTGTTATCCTTAACGAGATAGTGCAGATCTTATCATGTAATGTATGTATGTACCATGTCTTATCAAGTTCTGTGGAAAAAATGGGAACAAATAATATCTTACCTGTTGTTGGTGGATCTTAACAGCCTCGGTTTGGAGAAATAGTTTAATTCTGACCAAACTGACAAGATTTCATAGCAGTTCATGCAAACACTAGTTTATAAATTTTCACACAGCCTTTTTTTCAGTACACAATTATTCTTGATGAATTATCATAACAGTTCTACTGGAAGTGCTACGGTTATCTGCTGCTGCCAGTTTTTATCCATAACCATTTCAATGTAAACAACCATGTAATATGAACTTAACAATAATAGAAAGGTTCATTAAACAGTGTTCATATTAACCACTAAGATTTTTTTTAGAATGGAGTTGATCTTGGCCTTGTTCTGACTAGTCAGTAACTCGTCAGTTTGCTCAAAATTAAACTATTTCTCCAAATTAAGGCTGTTCAAAGATAACATATTAACGGTTTGTAGCATTTCAACATAACCCCACTTCAAAATATAGGAACTACCCCTTTAAAAAACAGCATTTCAGCACCAGTTTGCTAGGATTTATTGTGTCAAGAAAAAAAAAGTTGATTTGAAATCACGGATCACTGATAAAAATATAAAATCTGTTTGTCATTTGTTCTAAACCCTAACTTTTCTGCATCATCTTGTCATTGTACGAGACAATGTCTGGATAACAGGAGAAACACGGAAACTCGTGCCCTCCGGCTGAAGAAGAAAAAGTGGCCTAGAGGGAGAAATTGTTTTCTAATAACAAGAGCTTCTGGTCTCCCAAGGGACAATTACAACGTTAGCTCCCTTGTCAGAGTAAAAGCCGCTTTCAAGCTGCTCCTTTCGTAATGCTATCATGTTTGCCCCTGAGATATGCCCACAGTCTTCATGTCTCACTCTCTCTTTATTTCTCTCTATCACTATTGATTGAGGGGCCATTTATATTCACAGTAGGGGGTCTTAATTATGAGTGTGAGTGAGGCCAGCCAAATAGGACTAAGTGGTAACAGGGGGCCACTGCCACGGGGCTCTTTACCTATTTAACATTCAGAGCATCAGTCCATAATCACTGGCAGTACACTTATAAAATCAATGCTGCTCAGTGGATAATGATATATATTTTAAAAATGCTTCAGTTTATGTTGTTCAGTAAAACCTTAAATTGTTTACATGAAATTAAGAGTTCGAATAATGTTTTATTGTAGATGTTAAAGTTTGGATTTTTTTTTTTTTTGTATAAAACATTTAAATTTTTACTTACATTTTTAGGCCTATAACCAGAAAAATGTCCAATTGCAGGTTTGTCTAGATTAGATTATATGCTACTGATTGTACAAATTCACAACAAAACATTTATTTTAACTGCTTGGATGCCCATAAAAGCATATAACATTTAGAAATAAATACATATTTGTGCCTACAGTGAACCCAGCCTCTATAAGGGGTCTTTATTCAAGGGAAAATAAATTAAGAAATTGTATCTTTTTAACTTAAATTTCTCTTTTTGTCCTTTTGGCAAATCGACACCATCCAATCTGTAAGTGTTTTGGGTGAATGTTCAGTCTCTAAGTTTCAGTCAGTCGTGAAAATTAGTTCAAGCATTGTGTTGTGTTAACTTGTGGATGCAAAATAATCCCTTCATCTTTTCAAGGTTCTGGCAGTACAAATGTCTTACTAAATGACAACTGGCAGGCAGAACCGCTAAAAACATTGGTGCATGGATGACATTCACTTTGGTCAGTTCAGTCAGTGGACTCTTAAATATGTGGTAATGGCTTTGATTAAGAAATATCTTCAACTTGTGGTCCCAATTTAAAACAAAACAAGACTGTTTCTGTTTGACATCTGACCTTAAAGAAGACTGAGAGCATCTCGGTTCAAGGCCCCTCTCTGTGTGGCGGTGCTCAGTGGCGTGGCCACCATGGTCGAGGTGGTGGTCGAGGGGTCACGTGGTGCCTGGCTCATATGCCTCTGTGTCTGCAGTTGCTGACAGGAGGACATTGTGTTCCTCTTTTTTTTTTTCTTTTTTCTTTTTTTTTTTGCTTTAACCAGTCAGCCATGGCTTACATGGTTTGTTGTGGCCCCAAGATCAGAAGGAGGAAGCTGAATAATGTCTTCCTATTCTTTAAAGGGAGGGCCACGGTTGGTTGATTATAGAATAGCTTTGACAGACCAGAGGGAACTATGGCTTTTGTCCAATTCCCCACACAAAAAAAAGGTAAGTTCAGAAAGAGCTTGGGTTGGCTTTTTTTAAGCACATTCTAGCTGACCTACTCCTCATCATCCCGTCATAAACTTATAATACCTTCAGGGACTCCCACCTATGCAGCCTGTCAAAGGACGGGCACTTTCCTAAAATAAGGCATCATTTTAATCCAGTTCAGTAGATGAATGAGTTTGGCACTTCCTGGTTTGAATGAATTTAGCACTGGAGAAAAAAGAAAAAAGAATTTCTTATCAAAAATATATTTTATTTAACCACTAGATTCTGTCTTGATTTTAAATTTAAATTGTGCCTCTGTATTTGTGGTTGATTGTGATCTAGTGTATAAATTCTATTAATTTTACTCTTCCCTTTGCTCATGTGCAAAGTGTGTGACCGCATGCATGCACACAAAGACCCACAATCCAGACAGAGTGTGAGAATTAGCATTTCATTCAATGTAACAAGGCCAATATGTTTCCAGAAGTGCTGCCATACTGAAACAAGTCCTTAACAAAACAGAGCCTGAGGGCTGGAGGCTGACTCCTGGGACCCCAGCAGCCTCCACGGCCTATTTGTTCAGCAGAATCTGTTATTCTGTCACAGCAGGCCTGTCACCAGTGAAATCATTTAAATGTCCAATCTTGTATTTAAGCAGACTGTTTCACGACGAACAGATGAGCAGCACTCAGAATTTAAAGCCAGATGCATCAAAGGAGAAGCAGAGACCTGGTGGAGCAGTTTGTCCTGAGGGAGCTGATTTAGTGCCTCTTTTTTTTATCTTATGCAACAATAACAAACAGTTATAATGAACGTCCTGGGTATTCCTCATTGTAAATTTAAATTCAGCACTTAAGCTGTACAGTATGTGTGATGAAGGGTGGTTAGTACTGCTCATTATTACAAAACAATTTGTTTTCCAAAGTTGTCTCTTAAAATCTATTCCAGTTCATTTTTTTTCTTGCTAGAAATAATTTATTGCCTAATATGCCCACAATCAGAAAATCAAAGTGCCCTGTTCCCAGAAAAAAAAAAAAAAACTGAAGGAAAAAAAAAAGTCTTTCCTGCAATATTTCAAGCTGCTTGTAATACTTCAACTAGGACATAGTGGACGAAAAGGTTCAGACAACCAAAAGTAGTTTGATGTTGGTGTGTAATGGACCTGTCAGTTCTGATGGATTTTCAACTCTGCCATTTTGTTTGTCCAGCTACAGACAATAGAAAACTGAGTGGAAAGCCATCCAGGCCAGTTTGTGTCTCCAGAACACCTTGATCAACTGTGAATTTTTACTTGCACTCAAACTGAAATATTTATAATTGCATGAAGCAGCTTGGGGGAAATACGATGCGGGCTGCACTTTGGGTGATTTCTCATAAACATAAAAGCACTTCAGGAAATTATGATCAATGGTGCGACGTGACCTAAAACACTGATGATCATTGCAGAATCTCAGTGAGTAATGGGACTGAAGCGAAAACAGATAATGTGATTCAGTTTGAATTTGTGGAGAAAAAGAAACGGGCAAATCTGAGACCTTGATTAGAGGTTAGAGGAGAAGATTTAAAAGTGACCAGCTTTGAAATAGAGATGACTTCTGGTTGTACAATGCTTGAAACTGTTTCAATTTGGTTATTAAATTTACAGTCACAATGTGTCATTTTTGAAAGAATAGCAGCTGTAGAATAAAGGGGACTATGATGTTGCAAAACAGCCCCTCCCTTCTTTATTTCGCAGCTCTTCTCTGACTGTAAACAGACCAGAAAGAGAATTAAAACAGATTGTCATTGTGCGCCATGCCACTGTGCAATTCCCGAGAGATAAACATTAAGCAAAAAGCAGAATAGCTGTGCCTTTTTTTCTAAATTATCATAAAAGACCCCTCCTTCTGAGATTGCTATTAGCCAGAATCCCAGGGAATGTCATATTAACAATGAATGTCTGGTAGTGAAGGAGATTGTCCTAAGTATGAGCCCAGCAGGGAGCTCTCTATAACTCTAATTCACACTGAAATCAGATCATCCTGCTAAGATCTCATCAGTTTTATGACTCCTGAGCTCAGTATTCTCCTCTGTCCGTGAGTCCCACCAAACAAGGCAGGCTTCGGCCATCACATCCTGTTATTACCTCTTCTTTCTTATTTCCTATGAGCTCCTGGGTGGCTGAGGAAGTGCTTTGGTTCGGCTTCCTAACACTTTTATCAATCACCCCACATGATGATTTATAATGTGAAGAGGATGAAGAGAAGAGGGTTGAACTTTGCAGTGTACAACTGTGGTGTGAAATTTTAATGTTTTACTCAAAAAAGGTTTGTGTAGAATCTCATGAGAGCTGCTGCACCTTGGGCACCATCAGGTTGGATATAGTTGCTTAATGCTAGATAAAAAAAAAGTCTTTAAGTGACATTCAGTTTAAAGTCATTAAGTCTAATAGATACTGGAAATCACATGGTTCAAACTCAAGACACATGTGCCAAATCTGGCTCCGTTAACATTTTATCTAGTGCCCAAGATAATATTTTAAATGTGTTAGATCTGATCCACGATCTGTCAAAGACTCCAGAGTCTCTTTTCATTTTGCTTAAAACATGAACAAACTTCTCACGACAGTTTCCCAACTTTCAAGCCAAAAAATACACTTTGAATCTTTCAGTATTCTTCGATTTTGATGTGGAATGAGCAACAAAAAATGTCAAATGAGAACAATCAAACAATCCTTGTTGATGAACTTGCAACCAAGAAAAGATGTTAGGTATCTGACCTGAGTTAATGTGCACCAAAGGAACGGAGAGTCTGCTTTAATGATTTCATTCTGTATTCTCTTCTTATTTTAAAGTCAAATGTTGTTTAGATTATTAGTGAGGATTTTTGTTTTTAATTGATTTTATGGATTGTGTTAAAGTGTGTTACAAAGAAATAATAAAGGAAAATGTTGTTGATAGAGAGTAAGGCATAAGAAATGAATGCAATTGACATTTATACATGAATATTTTGACATATTACATCTTAAAACTAATGTTAATTCATATTTTCTATCAATAACTATTGACCAAGAGCTCCTAGCTTGAACCAAATTTTAAATTTTGGATCCCTGTGTAACTGAGTTTACACACTCTGCTATCTTTTCAGCAATTAGAAACTGTAATTCATCCTGTTGTGTCATTCCGCCTAGACTAAACTCCCTTCACTCCTGTTTAAACTCCCTTCCTTGTCCACATTTTGTCCAAAACTCGGCTGCAAAATTTCTCACTAAGAACCTCACTCTCATATCATTGTGCTTATCCCTACACTGACTACATGTAAAAATCAGTACTCAGTTTAGACGTCTTCTTCTACAAGCTATTAAACTATCTGGCTCTCACTTATACTAGTGAACTTTTAACCCCTTATACCTCTTTTTGGCTCCAAGGTATTTTGATCAAAGCTTTCTGGTTGTTCCTCACTCTTATTTGAGAACAAAAGGGGACATATCGACTTACTTATGCTGCTGAAAAATGTCCTAACCACTGACACTCAATGGTTGTACACAAATTTTATTATTTTCACTTAGAGTTAGATCGGACAATGTTCCCTAAATAATAAATCCAACATCAAAAAACAATAAATTTCCTGCTCGTGAACCCTGTATCTGCAGATGATACAAACTCTCCCCTTAAATCACATCATTCTGTTTCATGGTTCTCCAGTAGCTCAGTGTAGGAAAATCCAACAATGGATCTGGAGCCAAAAGCAAACATTGTTTCATTATAAAAGGGGAGTATGGGGAAGCAGGATATTCACTTTTTTGCTATCTTCAATTTCACAGGATGTCACAAAAATACGTCTTAGTTGCTTCCAGCTTCCAAAGATTTTCACATCTGAAAATGCAGAGTTGATCAACACAAACAAGCAGACCAAGGCAGGCAGCTTTCTTTAGGGGAAAGTCTATCAAATCCTTTTTAGTCTAAATTAAAAGTGAAAACTTAGACACCCTATCACTACAGCAGTGGGGTTTTTTTTCCATTATTGTAATGAAAACCAGTTAATTTTTTTAAAGTAAATTGTAATAAAGAATAAATCATTTTCAAACAAGTACAAACATCTGTTCTATTGTTTAATAATATTAAAAATTTCAAATTTTAGGAAAATTATGAACTGTAAGAGAGGATTCCTGTTGAGTGTTTTCAGGTTTTTGTCTGTTCTAAGCTGTTTGGTACCAATTAGGTTGTACATATTGATGCTTTTATTGAATTTATTTATTAGGTAGGATTTATTTAAATATAATTAATATGATAGAATATGGATAGAAATATTTGAAAATTGAAAAAAGAGCATATTGACTTGAAAACTATAAATATTCTTTGATACTCTCACATAGCTTTGTGAAATATTATTGATCAAAATATCAATCTAAAATCATTTCTAAAGTCCATGGTTTAATTTTGTGAAGTTTTGCCTAACGCATATCTGAAATGTTGAGCTTGTTCAGTAAAATAATCATTTTTTTAAACTAACTGTGCCTTTTATATTTTAGAGTAAGGAGAAGAGGCTTCACAGAAGCAACTAAAAGTTCTTTAGTTGGATGTAATGTGTGTGAGACACTGAAAGGGGTCGAAGACTTCACTTGTTTTACTCAGATGAATTGGACAAGCTGCTAGAGGCACAGAAGCCTCAGCATCTTGATAGAAAACTTGATAGAGCAATGGGCCGTGGTGGCACTGAACATAGACTTACATCGATAAAATTCAGCTCACTGTGTATACAGTATGTATCCAACGAGATGTGTATTCAGTTGAAACCATTAAAATGCTGAGAGAACCCTAT
Organism: Kryptolebias marmoratus; assembly: GCF_001649575.2. Classification (NCBI taxonomy): domain Eukaryota; kingdom Metazoa; phylum Chordata; class Actinopteri; order Cyprinodontiformes; family Rivulidae; genus Kryptolebias; species Kryptolebias marmoratus. The sequence goes on from NC_051446.1 coordinate 19,658,453, forward strand.
AGCATAAATGAAATTGTTGTACATACTCACTGGGCCCTGACCGACAAAATGGAGTGCAAATGTTAAGTACTGCAAGATGTAAAGTACAAACACATTATAGGCAGGTATTAGCTTATAAAACACTGCAAAAACAGAATGTGAACAATACTTGCACATAGGTGGCTTTTATTTTAATGGCCAGGTGTTTATGATTTTCAGCAAAAGTAAGAGTCATTAGATATCATGTCATGATATTTAAGTGTAAGCAGAGTTTTATTTTTGATGTTTTATTTTTGTTGATATTTAACTGAACATTTAAAACAATGTGAAAACCAAACTATTAAACGTTAAGGAGTACATGGGGGGGAAAATCCCAACAGTTTGCAGGAGGTTGCCATAGAGATACTGTATGATAAAATTTAGAAAACAGTCTACACTGTAAAATGGAATTTTGCCTGTTTGTTGTTTTAACATTTTTTTGTGTCAGTTTGACAAACTATTGGTGAATTTGTGATAAAATGAAATTATTATTGTTATTATTATTTTAAAAATGCCTTAAATGCATAAAAAATGTTGACCTGAACTTGTAAGTGAGTGGGTGAATTTAAACATTTGCATCATCACTGATTTTTTTTTCACTTCAACAAAGTAATTTTCATACAAGTTTATTATTATTTGTGGTTCCTGTTGTTGTATTTACCTAACTTAAATTTGTAAGACAGCTTTATCTTTCAAATTGTAAGTTGAAACATGTTAAATTTTACAGTATAACTCTGGTAATTATGAGTAAATGTAATATTAAATGTTCTGTTTTTTCTCAGGATTGTTAGTTTATATATTTGATTTCCTAGCCCCAAAGATATATGATCTTGTTTGTGATTTTTTTTTGTTTTTTCATTATTATCATTATTGTTGAGTTTTGTTTATGCTTTCCCAAGTGAATCATGGTCCATTTGATGGCCATTTTGATGACAGCAGTGGCATTAAAATTTAGCCACATGATGTCCTTTAAAAATATACCTCAAAGTTTGCCAGTGTCTTTACTCTGAAGGGGAAATGCTCACTGATTTGTTACCACTCAGCAGTACTTTTCTTCTTAATGAATTTTTAATATCCTTAATGACAGCAGAAGAATGATGTCATTAGGAGAGGATGTTTGGAAAACGCTGACTTGAACTCTTTTGGACGACCACTTTTTATAATAATTTAATATAGATTAACTCTCTATAGTAATGAACACTTTGACTGTGTATGTGTGAGGGTGGGTGGGGAGGACTCGTAGACCCCACCGTTCATTTAGCTGTACACACTGATAACTCGGATTTTTATGATCCTGTCTTTTTCGGTAAAGGCTAAACATCTTGCCTGTCACACATAAATCTTGTCTGACAATAAACAACTTTACAGATTATAATGCAACAGGAAATTTAGTGTTCCCTAGCAGCAGAGGTGCAGAATTGGTGAATAATTTTTGCCAAAAAATGCAATTTTCCTGCTACTATCCACTTCCTACTCATGCTGTGCTCATCTCTGGACAAAGCAGTAATGCCACGATGGCAGAGAATTAAGATTGTGTCCTCCTGGTAATTTACCTACTGGACCTTGTGCGCTGGTGAAGTGTGAATCAATTTGTAAAGGATAGTTAAATTTCTATAACAACCTCCCCCTTCTTCACACTTGACTATCTCACATGAGCTATTAAAACTGAAAAGAAAAAAAAATATGTGGTGTCTTATGAAGATGATCAAGGGGAAAGCCACTTGCAGGGGAATTATAAAATGATTGGCTGCACTTTTACATTTTTTTTAACTAAATGAACTATCTGTTCCATGTTTGGACTGTATGTGCACATGACAAGCATTAGGTCAAATGATAAATAAACAATATTGGAAAGCCTAAAATGAATAAAACAAGATGGAGGAAGCTACAGCTGGCTAGAACGTTGATATCCCTTGGCAAAATATTTTATCATATTCAGCAAAGGAAGAGTCTTTATTTTATTGATTCAAAAAAAAAATCCCAGAGGCACTAAAAGGAACAGGCAATGATTAATGTCCCCCTCAGAAGAAGAAATTATATGGAATAAATTAAACTACTGCGCCAGCAAATTGAAAAATAAGGATGTAAATGAGGTTTGAATACTGGAGATCTTATAAGGAAAAATAGTCAATGAGCCCCCAAAATGATGAGGGATTGCCAAAGAAACATGATGTTAACTCTAACGGCTGAGGCTAGATTTCCTTTAATGTCAGAATTTACCTGTCAAGTCTGATTTTCTGGCACGCAAATGAAAAATGAGGCTCAATGTTTGAAGCAATCGAAGAACCTAATTTTCTTTTCATTATGAGAAAGACTGTAAGAGCAGAAAAAGAGGCAAGTGGTATTTAGGAAATAAGATGTCTTTTACATATCCTTTGAAAAGCTCAAAGCCCCATAAAGAAAGCGTGTATGCTACAGCTCTTGTAATGCCTATAAAACCCTCATTGTAATCACCTTTTTGCTATAGCTTGCAGGTTAGTATGTGCATCATTGGAGGTCATTATGCTCGTATAAGGAACTCCTGTTTATCACAGACTTCATCTCCAGGCTCCATCTAACCTAAGAGCCTGTTTTCATGTTAATGAAATGATCTGTGCTTGATTTATCCTGCAGCGTGGAAAGTTTATTTTTCCGAAAAGGTCAATCTGCTGAAAGTTAGCTTCAATGATATTTGTCATTTGGGCTGTTTTAGATCATCCTCATTGCACTCCCTCGATTAGCACAATCTGGAATCAGTCATCCTTCCGGTTGTCAGATACGCTGTTGAAAATGCAGCACAATGCCTGCTAAATGAGAAGAAAGCCCAAAGCAGGAGGAATTCGTGGTACGCTATCTGTCGGAGTCGTTGTCGAGTTGGCCCCCGGTCCTCTCATCCATCAGAGGTGGGGTAAGGATGAGACAGTGAGACGGGGCCTGGGGAGTGGCAGTCGGGTGCTCGCACTGCACCCCATTACTTCAGATGGATAGCAGAGGGGTGCTCCACATTAAACACTGTTCCCTCAGTTGGAACCTTTAATTATAACTCCTCAGTATCACTTACAGCAGCCCGGCGCAGATGTTAAAAACCTTTCGCGCCTTGGTTACCCCACCTTACTTAATCTCAAGGAGGGGTGAAGATACAGATGGCATATCAAGAGTCTGAGGATATGCTTCATCTCTGACAACAGAAGCAATTTTCTTGTTGGGGGAACCTGTTTGTGTGTGTGGTAAAAAAATTGGACATATTTTGCAGTAAAATCCCCTTGAGTCAGAAGTTGCGAGCTTGCCATAAAAGTTGGTGAGGGGTAAAATGCATTAGAGCTCATACTGTCGCTGAGGTACTGCAACTAATTCAACAGGAACCAAGAGTTGTGCTCTTTGACAGGAAGGGATGATTGTAAATCAGCGCACCTTTGAGCAGCTTTGTTTACATACTACAATCTTTACTCTAGTTTGAAGGGTTCAGCAGCCTTTACATCACCTGGCTTCTGTGTACGGCTCATAAAACTAAAGACGAGTATAACACTGCTGAGGTTTGCTGCTTCAACACTGAGCTGTTGCATCACTGTGGGACCAGTATTCATGTCTTCATCACATAATGGGCTGAAAATTCTCTAAAAATAAAATATGAATTTGTTTTCTGGGTTTGGGGGTTTCGCTTCCCGTAAGGCATAATTAAAAAATAGAAAAATGGGCAAAGTCAAGATCAAATGGCTACCTCAACAAATTCTTTTTCATTTGGTTGTTCATGTTTTGGTTAAATAATATTTAATATCTTATTAAATGTTTTCTTCCTTGTCTCATCTGTTCCCCTTTCTTATCAAACAAGTGTCCTAAAATAGTACTTTAAGGGGATGAAACTGTTTTTAACATACTTTTAGGTTTAATGATATTCTACAGATTTGACTAAATCACTTCAATCACACTGTAGTAACGCTGGAACCATTTTTAGAGACTGTTTAACCATTTTTAGCATCAACATCAACAATTCAGAAGCTTGTGTTTGACCTATTAAGCTGACAAACACTGACTTTTCCTAGAAACCACCTTATCTCATTGTCACAACAACACAAAATGTTGGCGCTTGACTGAAAGCAGATGGAACACTAATTTGTCCAAAGCAAAATTTATAACTTTATAAATTTATAAATTTATAACTGTTATTTAGTGAGGTAAATACGCAAAAATACTTTTTTAATAAACTCTTGAATATTATCTTAACACCAACATTTTTATAAAACAGTTTCTACAAGAATTACCTCTTTCAGTCATCTGTATTAAAAGGAGGTAAACCCATGGGCAGAGAGCAGCAGCACTTCTTTGCACTCAGGTTACTGTGTTTGAATTACATTGTACCACAAAGCACCTCAATGAGTAACAGTTTAAATACTGTTTACTGGGGTGAAATTTGAAGCAGTGGCTTAGGAAATTGCCACACATTGTGCTATAGGAGACAGACAAAGAAGTCTGTTTGTTTGCTGCTCTCACTGCACAACTCTTCTATTTATAACCTCCTCCTTTTATCCAGAATGGTATTAATTACACTTGTGTAAACCAGTAAAACAACAGATATTGCTGTCACCTTCAAGTTTGTGATCACAAAGCATCCCAATATATTTTCACTCAATTCACAATAACCAAATCAAAACACTTGTAAAAGTTTTGCTTAATTACACAATCCACACTTGGTTGTATTTGCACAATCAGTGTGGAGTTATATTGGATCAGTATCAAGGTCATAAAAGCTGCTTGTTAACTTCCAGAGATGTTGCTCGTGGCTCTACTATTCATGTGCTTTATCACTCAGGATCTAATTAATTGACCTTTGTCATGCTCCGTTGTTGTCACGGGTTGTCTGTAGCACACTCTCAGCGGAGATGATTGTAAATGGGCCACAGAGTATTTGTGTCAAGTCAGGACTGGATACAAGGTGCCACACTCTAAAGGTTTGGTAAGTGTGATATCCTGACATGGAATCTGTTCTCCTGAATTCAGAAGCCTTGGATGAGTGTCTATGTATTGTCTAAACAGATAGCTCCCTCACCCTCATCCCCTCAGTTTGTAGTCAGCATTGATGTGCTGTATATGTTACCTGTGCAAACACACCAACAATCTGTTACAACTGCATTCCTATTTTAAAATGTTAGAGTTGTGACAAAGTGAAAATGTTTTGCAATTTTCTCTGTCACTTTAAAATGATTCATTCAACCGCTGGACAAATTTGAATGAAACTTGCAGAAAGTAATCATTGGTTGAACATCTACAACTGACTAATTTTTTGGAGACAATCCATATCAAAAAGTTTGCCACACCTAATTGGCATAAGTCAACACAAAAATAACTCTAACTCAGTCAGTTTTACAGATATTGAGCTAAAATTGAATGTGGTTATAGCTGCGAGTCATTCACAACACATAGTGTAACATCTCACAGAAAGTAGCATGCGATATGCATATCCTTCAGCAAATGCTAGGTATTTAATTTATAAAAGGAATGTGCCTTTTTTAGTTTAGTCCTAAATCTATATGTATTATTGCTCCTTAAAATGTTGTTAAGCTATTGTTGGAGACCAGACATGTTAAAGAAAATGAAGAACGAGGATGATGCTAGTGTACCTTGTAATGCTAGATATCATAAAGCAACATATTTATTCTAGTAACTAACATAGTATCTTGTGAATCTACCATCAGCGATCAAATACATGATCTACATGATGAAAACATCTGTATGAATACTGACTGATGTACTCTTGTTGTGACTCTGGTAATATTATCTGGTATCTCGTAAACCATAGAGTAGGTGACTCCACTGCACAGCACTGGAATAGAAAACTTAACAGGCCTATGCATTAAACATATTGTAGAATACAGTGTAACATTCATCACTGTCAAGAAGAGAGTTTGTATAAATTTAAATGCACTGAAGCGTTCAGAGCATTTTTTTCCCCTTTCCTTTTCCTTTGTCTATGGAAGGAAGTATATTTATATCACTATCAAGCTGCCTTATGTTTTGTAACACTGCAGGATTAAAATGAAGACTTCAACAACATGCTGTGCTGCTCCTGTCTTTAACATGGGTCAAATTCAGATTACGTTCAATAGGCTTAACTATTAGGAGTTCAGTGCTTTGTCTTAATGTGACCTGAAGTCAGCTGAATAAAGAATACAAAGCAGAAAGAAATTGCAATGAGATTCGTGGGAATAGCTTGCTCAAAGATGTAGCCTAGTTTAAAGCCAATCATAGCTCCAAGTGCAAAAAATGTATTAGGAACAAAGACGTAGCTGTGTAAGAGCCTGACAGTATTAACATTAGAATAAATTGCCTAACCTTTCCAACATCCACTGACAAAAACAGGAAAAATGAAAGATAATGGGTTATTATTCACTGAGGGATCCTATACATAATAATGATCTCATCAATAATGTTACACTGGGACTTGCATACTAGGGCTTCTGTGGCTTCAAAAAGGAAAAAAAAAAAACATTTAATAGAATTACTTATGTTGAATCATCAGTCCTGGTCTAATCTTTAACTATCTATGAGGGAAAATGTATAAAACTAGTGAAAATAAAATAAAAAATAGAGATAAAAGGAGTCTAATATGTGACACTTATTTTCTGCTCTGTTTCCAACCTTCAGCCATGAATCAATTTGCCAAACAGCACAAGCAGAACCACACGAATGAGGCACATCAGCGCTAGCTTAAAGTACAAGGCAGTAAGTGGGCAATAGACTTACAAAGTATTGCTGCGTTCGCCTGACAAATGCAATAAACAGCATTATCCTTCAGAGGTAATGCTGGTGGTGGCGGCTGTGCTCCACAGCCCTGGGCCCACCTCCTCTTGACGGAGCGTACGGACAACACAACACTTTGGAGAGCTGGCGGTAGTGGGGTGGAAGCGAGGAGGTTCTCATGGTCAGGGGGAAGAAATAGTTAGAACTGAGGCTCACATGTGGGAAGGTCTGTGTGAGGCAGTGCACAGAATACATGAGTGCACTATCACCTGTCATATTTCACATTTTCTTTGTTCTAAATAAGACAAAGACCATGCGAGGCGGGCAAGCAGAAAGCTCTTAGGAGGTATAAACAGCTGGAGAATGCTGCATCTCTACTGCACTGTGACCCATGCTGCAATAAATCTGCATAAAAGTGATTTGTGATTTGGTTGAGGCAAAGTGATCAAGCAAATGAAATATCTGGGCTTCAGCATATACCCAGTGAAGTGAGCTGAGCTTTATAACCCTTGCTTTAGGAAAACCACGCCTCCCATGTCCTGGGCAATTTGCTCCTCTTATTGCATGTTCTGTCTTAACTTTTATAGAGTTTATCTATTAGAGCTTGTTTGCATGTTTGAGAGCTTGCTGGGGCAGTTTGATACTTGAAGACAGTAAAAATACAATTGGGTTTTTTCATAGGTATTTCTGTCTGATATTTCCCCACAAATTTGCCTCCAAAAATTAAATATTATGATATATATATATATATATATATATATATAATATTAAATATTTATCTAAAGCAGTTTGTGACCAAAGTGACTACAAATGTGTAATGTGTAGTTTAAGATGGCCCAGAACCACTAAAGAAAGAAAAAGGGATAAAAAAAACTAATTTATGCATACTGCATAAAGACAAACCGCCTGATTTTGATCTTATGCAGAACTTATCTAAAAACTAGATTTCTGTAACAGTTTATAGAAGTCAAGAGATTTTTTTTCTTCATTTAAGAAGTTAAATTTGTAGCTTGACAACTTTAATCCTACTGTGGCCTTCGAGTCAAATTGACTCAAAGTTAAAAGGGCTTCTGCACCCCTGTCTCTCTCTTCTTTGAGGGCTTCAGGAGGGTTAAAAAAGACAACAGTTTAGGAAGTATGACAAAAAAAATGCCTACAAGGATTTGAAGTAATCCTTGGTCCTGTCAGATTAAGTAGTTTTCCTTGTGTGTGTCTTTGTGAACAGTGTTTACCGGGTTTAGCTAAGGTTAGCAGCATAGGCACCCATAGTTTAATTTGCCAATAAGTTGAAGTTTCAGTGTAACAATAAGACTGATTAACTGGCAATAATGAAATACAAACATTTACTACTGAAAAGTACAATATGATAAAAATATGTGATCCTACACATATGAAAGTAGTGCGTGAGTTGGATGCAATGCGCATTCTTCCCACAAGATGTCACTAACCTGTAGGCATTACACCTTTAATGTCTGCCGTCTTTTCTTTTCTGACTCAGCTGACATTTAACCACATTTTCAGGCTCTAGATTAAAACACTTCAAAACATGTAATTTATGTAAGATTTCTTATTTTTTATATTCCTTGGATTTTTACTCATGCAGTCATTAAATATTTGAGATAGGATAGTCAAGTTTTGCATGTTTTAGTACTGTTAGTCATCCTTTATATCTTTGAATGGATGTTACAAAAATGTAACTTATACAGTAAAAAGTAATACCAGCAGATTAGAAATGAATCTGTTTAATTCAATAGGTTGTAATACTTTTAGAAAAATAAAAACTAACTCTATCCTGCCTCCACTTCAAATGAAGTTAAGGGTGAATAGTAATGACTGAATGGCTTCCATCTGACTTCACAGTACAGTGTTTAGATATTATGGAACCACTTTCTTTGCTGTTTTTTCCTGAATGTTTGGACTTACAAAGCTTGAGGCTGACAGCACTGTATTTCAGTAAATGAGTGAAAGTTATGTTGCTGCTGGAGGTGGACAAATTTACAATCAGACACCCTTTAAAGCCTCTATAAAAGGTTGGGACAAGCCATAAGGCAAACGCTGCAATTTCACTTTTTTAAATTTCACTTCAAACTGTAATGCAGCAGCTTTTCTCCTCCAGGCAGCCTCTCAGTCAGTGTGCCTCCTGTCAGTTCAGCCCGTATCCCAGCTCTCTGCGCTCCTGAGTCTATATAGTGATGATCTAGCAATGATAACTGGATCAATACCTCCAGCCATGTGGACAGATGGCCGAGAGCTGCATCACTGCTCTCACAGGCGACCGCGTCGCAAACACCTAACCCCGCATCCACGCCCACCTGCTGAGCCTCACAAGCTCCCTTTAAGCTTCACAAGTTCACTTTATCACACACTTCATCTTATAATTTGATCAAGAAAAGTGTCACATTACGGACATCTCAGATCGTAAATGAGAAATATGTGAATTTTACGAACTGTAAATGAGTGCCCCTTCATGGTTGGTTATTTTAGTATCAAAATACATTAAATACATGGGAAAAAAAGGTTGTAGATAATCATGAATTCCACAGAGTCAGCAATTAATTTACTAAAAAAAAAACCACACAAAATTTATTCTTCAGATCAATGCAGAATAATTAGCCAAACAATAAAAGAAAGATAAAAAAGAAATATAATATTAATAGATCAGCTTTTGTGCTGGATATAAATGTGAGACAGCAGCATAGGTAAAACCAATGAGATGTTACTTTGTAGTGGAATGAAATTGGCTAATACAAAGGCATGTCGGTAATAACAATGTCCTTTCTCCAGTGACAAAGACAAAGTGCCTGCGTTTGGAGCGTACAAGCGCAGGAGACAAGTGATGGCTGAAGGTAGACTTTGGGAGAACATTTGAATTTCATGTCCAAGAAGAGGCAGCCCATCATTAAAAAACCCTAATTTCTGTGTCAGGTAGAGTTACAGGTAATCGATCATCTTGTCACACCGATTTATTTCTTTTTCTGCTCGCTCAAAGACAATTCTACTTCTTTCCAATTAAACTTGTTGCTGAAAAAGAAAACGTCTCTGGCTATTAAAGACACATTTTGCCATGTTAGGTTTTTTTCCTACCAAAGGTAATTTCTTTACATTCGGACGAAAGGAGCCTCGGGGAGCCTGTGGCTTCCAGGCAATTTTTTATATAGTTATACACTGAGAAAAGCCGACCTTTTGAGAGGTGTTTTTGTTCTTCATCAATGTATGTGCTTTGCTCTATACTGTAAAAAGGTGGCTGTAAAGTTTTACAGTAACTTACTGACAGCTTGATGCCAGTAGGTTATTATAAAAGTATTTATAGTACCAATACTTTGTCTTTATTTACAGTATCAGTACTGTAGTTATATAATTACAGTACTAGTACTGTATCTGTATTTACAGTACCATATTTTTTTTAGATTTACATTATCAGTACTGTATTTTTATAGTTTTAATACTGCCATTTATTTCACAGTATTGATGCTGTACTTAAATTCACAGTATTATTCGTGTAATTCAGTTTAGAGTATGAGTGCTGTATGTTTTACAGTAACATCACAGTGTTGTTAATTTACTGTATCTTGTGAATACTGTGCTAATATACATGTAGCTTACTTTAATTATTTAGCTTTTTTTAATTTAGGCAATTATTAATTATTAAAACAACCATTAGTGTGTGTATATATATATATATATATATATGTGTGTGTGTGTGTGTGTGTGTGTGAACTAATACTTAGCCAATCCCCGTACATAAGCATTGTTGAAATTACAGTGAAATATAATAGGTGTTAATTAAATTAGATTCTAGCTTATTTTACAAAGATCATCATATTGTGAAACAAGAAGGTTCAATTGAAACTAAATACTAAACAGTTATACCTATTTAGTTCACAGCATTTTATATGTAATGGTAATAGTTGAATTAATGTCACATGGGAGGAAAAGTGTCATAATTAATGGTATATTGCAAATTTTAAATAGTCACAAAGAATTCCTGCAACCTTTTATTTATTTGTCTAAATTATCAATTGAATACAGGAATCAAAGGATGATTAAACACATAATATTTATAAATGGACATAATGTAATTTCAGAACAGTGATACGCACTAGCAGCAGAGTGATGTGATGGGTCTGATAGATGTTTTAGGTCTTCAGGGGGTCTTATTTTGTTGAGGGCTCTGACAGCTTTACTGAGTCTGTTATCCATGAACAGTGGCTCTCATCCTGACTCTATGTGCCACCAATAAACAAACTGGGATATGTCTGCATAAAAGCCATTTATTGTTACATTTCTGGATTTTAAGGATTGCCCGCTTCAGCTTCTTAAAAGACTGACCTGGTAGATAAAAGGCTTTTCCAGTTTTCAGGATTTACTCAGGCATTTTTTACAGACAATGGCAAAAAAGCCAAAATTTATGGCATCTTCCACTTACAGGGCAGTTGCATGTTGACGTACGGCTCCATTGTCTTACTAACATGTGTGGTTTATCTTTGTGGGCAAGGAGTAATGCCATACCAAAGAGGGAACCTTCTGGTCTGTGACTTTGAGATATTTTTTACCCCAGAATTTTATAAACAGGGAAAATAAAAATGCTGTTTTTTCTCTCAAAAGTGTTTTAGGAAGCTCATTCTGTAATCAAATCTATTTAAGGAAATAAGGAAATAAAATTTTATCTACCTTAAAACATTTGTGCTGTACAATAGAAACTACCAAACTATTAATACAACAACTTCCTTGAAGGAAGGCGTATCTCAGTTTCATGAGATTGAAATTAAAATCATCTTTTGGTGAGAAGGGAGGTGTTACCTTTATGGTCACTCCTTCTAAATGACATTACGCACAATCTCAGGCATTACTGTGAAATCTTGTAAAATGTGTTTGCACTTAGAGGTGTGTTAAGGACAATTCTCAGCTGCTACCAAACCAAATGTAGTTCAATATTTGTGAAACTGATTAAGTTATAGTCATTTTGTTTTGGCTACGGTCAATTAGCTGTGGCAGCCCTCTTGCATTGGGGTCACTTCAATAGTTAATCAGTTGTAAATGTACTTTCAGTGATTACTTTCTGAGAGTTTCACTAAAATTAGTCTAGTGGTTAATGAGATATGTTGCTAACAGACAGATGCAGTTCATTCTAACAGGTAATGTCAAAGTTTTAAAAAATGACACTGCAATCAGTTTGTGCTTAAAGTACATGTTATATGTTATGTATATGTAACAACACAGCATTTTTACTCAATATCTGTAAAACTGGCTATAACCTTTTTTAATTTGTGCTATGTTGACTTAGTTGTGGTGGCCATCTTGAAAGGGCTCACCCCTCAAAAGTTAATCATTAGCAGTTGTACAACCAGGAATTACTTTAGGAGAGTTTCATTAAAATCCATTCTCTGATTCGTCAGCAATACAGACACAAGCAAAAACAGTATCGCCCAAACTGGGAGAAGTAACCGTGAAACAATGGGCAACTACGATAAGGTGTGTGTGGAAACCAGAAAGCAAGAAACGCTAAGAAAATGAACTGATGAAGTTTTACAGAGATGTACAGCATGAAAGCAAAAGAGGAAAACCAAGATACAAACATTGAAATACAAACAAGAAGACAACACAAAACACACACACACACTCACAAAAGACCAAGACTGAAAAATCCTTAGACTGTAACACTCTCATCTATTATACAAGGTTGTACTCAGCAAAAAAGTTAGCAAATTACTTTTTAATGAAAGTACGAGATATTACCAAACAAATATAAATTTGTAAGTTTCTTTAAAAGTTGCACTTTGGCTTAACATGATTGGAAAGCTGCATTGCGGGGCTTCCATAACATTCAGTGTCAGAGCCAAGGCTGCATTCATCCTTACCTAACAGCATTTTATTGGACAGAGGTGCAATGGCAGCAGAAAAAAAGAGTGAAGGAGATAGAGCCTTGATTAGCAGCCCCTTTCCCAGCATGCTCCTCTATGACAAATGACTGACTTCGAACAATATCTAAGGCGATCGGGATAAAGTACCAACCATTTCAAGGCTCAGCAAAATTCTAATTCTAATTAGACTTCGCACCACACACACCAAATAAAAATTGTTCCCAGGGCATTTCGGCCTATCAACGGTTTCTCCGATCACTGAAACAAAACGAATAAAGAAAATGATTAAAGTGATAACAAAGGCATAAAATTTAAATTATTGAGGCACCACATCTGGGATCTGTTTGTCACCGCGCTGCCATTTGCAGGCTCTCAATCAGCAGTCCATTCTTTCTGCATGAGGGACGCTGCAAAGCAGAAGGAAGCAAGGAAAAGGAGTGCAGGAGCAACGAGAAAGTGTAACATTAAAAGGTAGAGAGCTATAACACAAATAGGCCTTCAGCTTTAGCGTTATTAATGACTCTTCAAAAAGCTCAGACTTTTCCAATCTCTCAAAGAAGCGCATGAAGGAGTCTGCAGATGAAGCTGACCTTCAAAATGTTCTTTGGTCTTTAGTTAAGAAATTCACTCGCCATTATGGCATCATTAAGGAAACAAGGATAAAATTACTCCATGGTTAATGGCCTATAGGATCCCCCACCAAAATTTGTTTCAGATCTAATAAAACTGTGCTTAACACACTCCAATGAATTATGAGGACTGTTATGCAGGGTATTAAAATGTGGAAAATAGATTTTCTAGAGCTTGGAGGACTGGACTTTTCAAATCAGATGGCAGAATGGGATTTTCTGGGCAATAAATTCCAACCATGTCTCAATTTAATTTATTTTAGTTCCTAAATACAAAGGTATGATTTATTGCATGATTTTGATCATCTTTAGAATATGCTATGGTAAACTTAGAAAAACAAGCAGAAGTATGCGCATGTAATACCCTAAAACAGCCATTTTTATCACGCGCTGATCAGGAACAACTGAAGAGATTTTATTGAAACTTTCTGAAAGTAATCATCGGGCTGACATCTCCAACTGATCACCTTTTGGTGTCAACCCAGTTCAAGATGGTTGCCACAGCTAACTGATTTAAAAAAAATGGCTACACATCAGCCAATTTTACAGATACTGAGCTAAAATTTGGTGTGGTAGTAGATAAGAGTCATTCTTAATGACTAGAACTCTATTGTTTCTCAACATAAGATGATGTTAGGCTAACTCTCCGGCATGAAAGTTGGAGGGTGATATGCATTCTTTCAAGGAATGCTTGGCCTTTAATTCAGATAATGCTTTACATATAGTGCTATACTTAAAGGCATTATAATTACGACATGCATTTTGAAGGTAAATCATTATATTCTTCATTAAATCCCTGTTTGAAGACAGAAATAATGCTGGATTGGTTAATAGCACACTGCATTAAAGTGCAGTGGAAGCAAGCAGAAAGCTGTTATGTGGAAAAATAATGCTGCAGGCGATCAAGGCTCTCCATTATCTCATACACGAGCACAGAGAAAACCTGAAGAACTGTCTCATTTCCACCATTTATTACTTGCTATTGTAATCCCGATGCTGATGCCATTGTGAAATGCAGACTTATTATAAAAGAGGGGGAAAAGTTAGCCCAAGATGGTGCCACAGAGAGGTGGTTTGTGTGGTAATGGCATTTGCTCTCTTTAAACTTTAATCTTTCCTATTAATTCTCTGCAACTGGAGAATGTACGAGAGTTAATGTTCCATGAACGTGTTTCTCACTCCGCAATCTCTTCAAGCTAATTACCTTCAGGTGCTAAATGGTGGGAAATTGCCATCCATTTGGATGAGAAAAATTTCCCCTCCTGCTCCCTAGTGAAACATTTTTTTCGAGGGCACATTAAGAAAAAAAAAGGAAGAAGAAGAAGAAAGAGAAAAAGAGGCAGGACAAAACCAAGGTAAACAGTGGTCGTAAAGCTGCCTCTTCCTGATCTTTCCCTTACACGGAAAACCGTAGTAGCTCTGTCCCGCCGCATCGCTCAGCGGCAGAGGTCAGATGGAGGTCAACAGGTGCTTCTCTTGACAAAGGGAACGCAGAACAGATGTTTGATTGGCATGAATCATCCAAACTGCCCATTAGAAACTTATGATGTGAAATGATTTGAGTCCTGGCAGCAGGACAGCATTTGATTTGAGGCCTAAACAGCAAGGAGATCTTAAAGTTGCATTGCTGCAGTCATTAGGGCAAGAAGTTTCTTTATCAAAGGATATATATTTTTATTCATGAATTTTTATTTCATGAGCACAGGCAATGTACAAAGTCTCACACTCACATCTGGTATTAAAAAAACTATGTGTACAACATTTTAAATTGTTTGTTGTAAATGTACTTGTCTTAAAGTGAAAACCAAGATGACCCAACCTAAAATAATTTAAGTTTTTTGGTTGTGCAACATTTATGTAATATATGTATTCTTAGATGAAATTACAAAATGGGAAACTGTTGAGAACAACAATGTGAAAGTAAAATCCAAGTGTTGAGCGCAATTTTAGGTTTTGAATAAAATTTAATCAATATAGACTTGGCATTTGGTGTGCTTGTAGCTGAGATTTATCACTAGTACATATTCAGAGCACTAATAGATACAGAGGGATTTTGCCATTTGCCAACTACTTGGAGTTAACTTAGTTTGTCTGTTAGTAAAATATCTCATGAACCTCCAGGCAGATTTTATTGAAATCTTCAGGAAATATTCATTGGGTGTACCTCTTACAAATTATTAAATTTTAGAACCAACCCCATTCCAGATAGCCGCCACATCCAAGTGACCTTAGAAAACACAGAAATAACAATAAATCAGTCAATTTTACAGCTATTGCGCTCAAATTTGTTGTGGGTGTAGCTGAGAATCGTTCATAGCTCGTACTCCAAGTGCTACTCATTGCATGAAATTTTTGTTTCAAATTTTAGCATTACCTGTTGGAGTCGACCTTGTTTGTCTGTTAGCAAAATGGCTCATGGACCACAAGTTGGATTTTATTGAAACTTTTAGAAAGTAATGATTAGATAAACATCTACAACTGATTAACCTTTGGAGTTGATCCAATTCAAGATGGCCACCACAGCTAATTAACTTCAGCAAACACAAAAATGGCTATAAGACAGTCTGAGCTAAAACTTTTATATGACAGTAGCTGAGAATAATTTAAAACACATACTTCTCTTAATTTTGCATGAGATTGGATTTTTTCAAGTTTTGACAAAAATTGCTGCAACTCAGTTATTTCTTAACATAATATCAGCCCAAAGACTGTGGGAAATATGCAATTTTTCATGAACTGCTAGGCTTGTAATTAAGTAAGTTATTTCTGAAGTGCCGAAGTCAACTTTTCTTATTCAGTAAAATGGGAAATTAAAAATATAGGAGGTCTTCAAAGACAGATTCAACCCAGCCGTATTACGCCTCTTGTGAAACCCTTATTGGCACAGTTCAGCGAGTTCTCAGAAAGAGTCAGGAAGATGCATCATATGAGGGGAGTAAAAAGGCCAGCTGGGATGGGTGGGCCACATTGTGATCACTCACCTTCATCCCTGATTTGTAGTCATTATCCCTACCAGCGTTTGAAGATCAAAAACAAGGACAGGGAGAGTGATGGGGGACGGAGAAAAGGCAGCCCGAGACAGAGAATAGGGGGGAAATGACTGAAGGAGGGAGGGTCAGAGCGACGGCTGGATGTGTCTGTCCCAGAGACTGCCATTCGCCTCCGTTGGGTGGATGTAGTGGTGTAGATGGCAGCGATGCTGGGAGTGGGTGGGACTGGGAGGAGGGTGGATGAGGGTGATAGCACCTTAAAGCCAACCAAGCTGCAAAAGCAATGAATATTAAATTCACGGCTAAATAGCTGGGTCTGTGTGAGGCATTACTGTATTATAATTTTAAATTTGTCACTGACGGGATGTAGGTCTGACTCGGAACAACAACGCACGTCAAAGTAGACTTCACTCCTCTGATAACAACGGGCAAATTCAAACTGTTTTTATTTATTTAATTTTTTGTGTGTGTGTGTGATAAGGTGAGACCGTAACGACAGGAACATTTCACAATTACATAGAAGCCTAATATTGTCTTTAACCATCCAAAGCAGAGTGTGAACGTTGAAGGACTCCCATCAGGCCGTTGCATACATTAGCCCAACTCTTACTGTGTTGAAATCTATCCCCAACTGTTCGAGGGAAAAAACAAAGATTTTCCCCTCCTTTTTTTAGATTTAATTATCTTTTGTTGTTCTTTTTATCTACCTTCCAGGATTGTCCTCGGTGGGGGGTTAAAAGAATGGGAAGTGGTAAAGACAAAAGGGGGGTGGGGTTGTCTGTTAGCGAGGTTTGTAGGGCTAGTTTGTCCTCCGTTTGATCTGACTCCATACAATGACACAGCGGGAAATTAAATATGAAACCGAAATTAAACCTCTGCCTAATGAGCAACAGGAAAACAAAGTTGGCTCCATTTCAGTTTAAGTGAAAGTCTTTAACTTCTCAGAGCATTATCGCTTTAGTTCAGCTCAGTCTGGCTTTTGGCTTCATTTAGACACGTCATTTAGGGAAATGTTTGATGATTTCTAATAAAAATCCCAATTTGAATTCATTTATCCTGCGAAATATATTCCACAACTGTGAAACGTGTATGAAATGTACAAAGACTTTGTGGTGTAGAAAATACTATAAAATCCAGGAGTTTAATTACTCACTGTGTCGTATTAGAGGTGCACAGTGGCAGGCCTTCCCACATATTGATTTAATAGACCCTCTGAAAGAGCTTTTCTCCTCTGAGAGAAACAACACATGTAGAACATTAGCTGACTTGTTGTTGGTAAATAATTTAGTATCAATCTTTGATTTGTGTTCAGTCATTCAAGTGAAGGTTTGAGGTAGAATACAGAAACAAAGCTGATCTTTAGTTTTTATTTCCCAGGTTTTCCCAATATTGTTTCAGCTTCATAAAAATGAAAAAAAAAATAGTTGGCTTTGCCTGTGTAGATGTTTTTTACTTCTTCAAATATTTATGCAAATATAAAAGACTGACAGAAGTATCATATAGGAACTAATGTCAATTGTCAAATTATAAAGATACTTATAATTTAATTAAATACATGATATTCCTGGGAGAAATGCATGTTACTCACAGCATTTCTTGTCAGAGTTTTAAACTAAGATCATGTCATGATGAAAAATGGCAAAAATTATAGACATTTTGGTCAAACCTTGTATTTTGTATTTTGCTCATGAGATATTGCAAGATCTTATTTTTAGCGCTTGGAGTGTGTTGGGAAAGACTCTTAGCTCCCACCATGCTGAACTTTAGCTCAACATCTGTTAAATTGACTGTTATAGCATTTTTGTGTTTGTTAAGTTTGATTAGCTGTGGCGGCCATCTTAATTTGGGTTGACTCCAAAAGTTAATCAATTATAGATGTGCACCCTATGATTATTACTGAAACTTTAATTAAAATCTATCTAGTGGTTTTATGAGGTATTTTGCTGATAGACAAGCATACACAGACACAGGCAATTACATGATCACCTGCCTTGTGTTGTGGTAAGGGGCAAACATAATCTAATACTAAAGTTAAGCTTGCATATCTCATTTTCTTCATGCTAGTTATTATCAGTTGGATAGTTATACCTTTAAACAAATCAGTAAATTGTTTTTTCCTCTGACAGGTGGAAATAAGGGGAACTAATTTCAAAGTGAAAGAAAAGTGAATGCAACAAAAGCAGCGTGGAATGATGCCTTTGGCAGGTAGAACTGCTCCCCTGCCAAACTGTCACCATTTAGGCCTCGATAACGCAGGTAATTGCATTTCCAGAAGAGCAGGAGCAGATGAAACATGCTGTGGACAGATAATGCTGGCACGCCGGCCCCTTCTGTTGGAAAATTTCATTTTTCCACAAGGAAGCCATGAATGCTAAGGCTGAATCCAAATCCGTTTTTCCGCACTTTATCAGTGTGTGGCCCACCAAGTGGGGAGATGGAGGTAATTCATTCAGCTGAGACTCCACCACCCTAATCCAATTTCCAGCCTCCCCCAGCAAGAGATAATTACAAGTATTAAAGCTGTTAGGACAGGGGGGGAAAGGGCCCTTACTCTGAAACTCTGCTGCAGGCCCTGGAAATATCGACTGTTTTGTGTGTGTGTGTGTGTGTGTGTGTGTGTGTGTGTGTGTGTGGTGGGGGGTGGGGGGTGGGGATTTCTGCTGGGAGAACTCAAGCTAAGGTATTGTTCAAAACTAAGACAGTGTGTTAACTAATGAGGCAAAAGGAATCTTAAGGTATAAAAGAACACCCATGGCCACATGTCATAACAAACCCCAGGACTTTTTTTTTCCTGAACTCTCTTTTCTTGTGCATCATTTAATGTTGCACAAACAATTGGTCATTTCATGTGTAAAGACCAGTAAGGGTTCCTGCACAATCATTTCTCGCTTCATATGAACTTCACTTGACGAGCACTGCAGAAATACTATAAATCAGACAAATTCTAAACAGAAAAAGCAGAAATTCTTTAAATCTAATGACATAAAGCTGTGAATAGTTTCTTCATTTAAAAAGTACAATCCTAATTTCAAAAAAGTTGGGATGTTGTGTCAAATGTAAATAAGCAGAATATTGATTTGCAAATCTCATAAACCCATATTTTATTCACATAGGATCATGGTGAACTTATCAGTTGTTGGAACTGAGAAACTGTGCATTTTTTTTAAAAAAAGAAAAGGTAGTTTTTGAATTTGATGGCAGCATCACATCTCACAAAAGTTGGGACGGAGTAACAGATGGAGCATGAAGCATTTTGCAACTAATTAGGTTAATTGTCAACAGGTCAGTAAGAGGACTGGGTATAAAAAGAGCATTTTAGAGATGTTGAACCTATCAGTAGTAAAGATGGGCAGAAGTTCACCAGTCTGTGAAAAACTGCATCATAAAAATAGTGCAACAATTTCACAATAATGTTCCTTAATGTAATATTGGGAAGATTTTGAATATCGTATCATCTAGAATTTTAATATTGTCAAAATAATTCAAGTATCTGGACAAATCTCTGAGCTCAAAGGCTGAAAGTCAATATTGGATGCCTGTGATCTTCAGGCCTTCAGGGGCCATAGCGTTAAAAACAGGTCTAACTCTGTTCTGGACATCACTGCATGGGCTCATTAACACTACCCCAAATCATTTGTCTGTAAACACAGTTCACCATGCCATCCACAAAGGTTGGTTAAAGCTCTATCATGGAAAGAAAGAGTCATACGTAAAAAGCATCACCGTCTTTTCTCGGCTAAAGCTTAACTAAAATGGACTGAGGCCAAATGGGAAACTGCTCTGACATCCTTTTTTGGAAACCACAAAAACCAGTCCACGGAGAGTGGAGAAGTAGCACCATCCAGCCTGTTATTAGCTCACAGTTTAAAAGCCTGCCTTTCTGATGGTATCGGGGTGCATTAGTGCTTATGGCATGGGCAGCTTCCACATTTGGAAAGTCATGATCAATGCAGAACAAGTATATACAAGTATTAGAACACATAGTACTGTTGAACAGCCAGAATCTTACATCAGACAAGAATGGGACAGCATTAACCTACAGAAACTGGTCTCCTCAGATCTTAAATATTTACAGACTGTTGTGAAAAGAAGATGTGACACATCTTATAAAAAAACAGAACATGGCCTTGTTCTGTCTTTTATAAGTTGTGTTCCTACCATTAATTTCAAAATTAACTTTACTAAAAAAATGGTTCAATTTCTTAGTTTTAACATTTAATATGTTTACTTATTTATAAATAAAATCTGATTAAATGAGATTTGCAAATATTTGAGTTCAGCTTTTATTTACATTTTAGACAATTTGCAAACTTTTCCAGGATTCTGGTTGTAAAATGAATTACAACTTTTTGTGTTTTCCCTCATTTGACCACTTCAGCACTGCAGCCACCGACTCCCAAACAGTTGGTAAATTACACCTTTTTATGTATTTGAAGCCACAATAAGAACTCAGATTAGAGTAGCACAGAGGATCTCTTTTCCCCCCACCTCCCGCTGCCTAAACTTTGACTCTTCAAGGAGCGGAAGCTGCAAGAAGCTCTAATTAACGGAAGCAGAGACGCTCCTGCGCTCTCCCATTCAGCACTTCACAAAAGACAAGCCCATGAAGCAGAACCAGGAATGGAATATTGAAAGAATGAATTGAAATGCTCCCCCCTAAAAAAGGGACCCAATATCGGTTCTGTCCTCTCTGAGCTCCTACTCTTTATTGTGTATCTCTGTTGAAGATGAAGATTTCCATTCTTTGTCAATTACCAGTCAAGTAGGTGAGGTAAAGAAAGGGACAGAGGACAATAAAGATTATTCTAAACCTTAGAGGAAGGAAGAATATCAAAACACAACTCATATTTTAGAAATGTCTCACATTTTCATCCACATTTCTTGCAGATATTTTAGTGATGTGCTAATCCAATTAGTGGGACTAAATAGGCTTTTCCTCCATTACTTTCTAGGTGTATTAGGAAACAAAATAGGGACACAGGAAAACAGGGGAAATCATCCCAATTTCAATGCTGTGGTAATTGAAGGAATCAGCTTTGAATGTTCCCCTCAAAGATGGAAAAAGGAATGAAATGTTTTCTAGACAAAAGGATTTTAATCTGCACTGACCTAGTTTTGATTGGGCAGCATGATCTCATTCCTCTACTATCCAGAATTATAGGTCATTGTTGACTAATTTCAAAATGTTATTATGGCAGGGGCTAGTTTGTAGCATCTTTATTCAACATGTTTGTGCATTAGATAAAGCATAAAAAAGAAAAGAAAATATACAAAGACACAAAGAGGATTTTAATTAATGTAATTTCATATAAAAAAGCTTTTAACAGTTGGAACAAGACATAAGGGTTAAAGTTTGATTGCAGCTCCGATGCAGTTCAAGATACCACAGGATGTTAGAAAGTGGCTGAACTTTGAATAAATAAAGTCTTTATTATTATTATGCATACACAAAACAAAATACTTGATACAAATTGCACAAACATAAACTGTCATTATGTGCAATAAGACAATTAAAAAGTTGTGGAAAAAAAACATGTTAGAAATTTTGTGCAATTTAGCAGAATGGTGACTATTTTAAATAAAGTAGACATTGCTAATTGTCATTCTAATTTATAACAAATGCAAAAAAATAAAAAGAAGTCTAAGAATGGTACATTGCTGCCAAAGTAGTAAAAATGTTCAAGTGATTTATAATCGTTTAAATGGGGAGATCTTTATTTCTTACCACAAATGTCTACTATTGTTTGCAAGCCTTATTTTCTTGAAATATTTCAAAGTTTGTTGCAGGGTGGAACCTGGTGAAGTTTTTCTCATATGTCACAGGCATGGTGCTGCTTGGAAATGCAGTGTGTTTTACTCAGCCCCCAATAATCTATTCTGTTCAGCCAGGCGCATACATTGACAAATGTTTCCAGCATTAGGTATTTACCTAGTGGAATGTAATGGATGTAAAGAGTTTGAAAATGCCTGGCGCACTAACAGCATGGGCAGTTGCAAGACTATCTAGGCTGAGGAGGAAAATACACTATTCAAAACGGAATCAATGCTTCTAAAGGATGTGTGTGTGTGTGTGTGTGTGCGTGTGTGTGCGTGGTCATTTGCTTGCATTCTGTTTTGTGCTCAGCTCTGTCTAGATGTATGAGTGTATATCTGTTTGTGCTCCAAACTGCTGACTGTAAACTTACCATAAGTCACTCTCGACACAATAATAGTTTCTGCGGCGTTCATACAATGGAAATGTAAATATGTTTGCTTCTCCAAAGACAATCTAACAGCATTAATTGCTGCAGAGCATTCCTGTCTGACAAATGAAAAGCAGAGTTCAACTTAAATAGGACAATGCAAGGAATTTTAGTGAAAAATCGTCCTTCGCACCTATGCTCGTGCACTTGCAATTGTCATGTTTCTGTAAAGGAGATCATTGTGTTGATGTGTTTTCAGTTGTGGTTGAATACAAATAATTCATTAATGCTTTAGAAATAGGTTCTTCAGCATCAACAATAATTTATAAAACATTTACTAAACACTCCTCATATACTAAAGCAGGCTCACAAATTGGCAAAATCAAGTTCTACACTTTTTTCTTCAGCTTAATGTAATTTATTGCCAGTAGCTCAGCTTAACTTTTTTAATTAAATGGATAAAAGCAAAGCGCTTGATCTTGACAAATAGTGTGCTTGTCTCAGTGTATGAACAGTTTTTAATAACCTATTTTACAAATGATTGTTGCTTTTTAAAGTGTTCACAAACTCATGGATAACCTATTTATAAAGCATTAATAAAGCCTTTATGAAAGGGCCCTTATTTTTAATTTTGGTTATTCTGTTTTTTAATCATGATTTATAAAGGTCAAGTCGAATTTATTTATATAGCACTTTTCAGCAACAAGGCGAGTCAAAGTGCATCTTTTAACGTCTCGTTCCTTTGCTGTTTACTTAAGTTTTAAGTGATATAAGCTTAATTTTAGCCAACCTTCTGCTAAAATTTATAATAATTATTTATATTGTTTGGGTACAAATTTTAGTTACTTTTTTAAGTTACCAGAATGAAAAGTAATTTGCAAACAATTTTCAAATAGAATTTCCAGTTATCTCACAAATTATCATTATTGTAAAAACAATTTTATTATCATTACTGTTGGGCAGAAATCTTGTAAACTTTAAACTAACTAGTTCACAAGTTCATAAGCTGCTTTTGATCATTTGTATTGGTTAGTCATCCATAAAACCACAAACAGATGTGTAGGTTGACCAGTAGAGGTGATTTATTATGGAAACTGGAGTTATGAGGTGTTTGCACATTGTGCATTTTTAAGACATTAAACAGATTCACCATTTCCAAAGCAAAAATATTAACTATAATCCCAGATTTTAGGTTCTAAATTGTGTCAGATTTTTTGCATGATTGCTAAAAAGATGTTGAATGTCTTTATAGCATACATTTTTTTTCATACATATTTATCTTTTCTTAAAAGAAAACTATGTATTTTAGCAGCAAAAAAGTTAATTTTAGCACTTTTTGTCCAGCTTTTGATACTTGTTTTTAAAAATTTATTCAGTTTACACTAAAATATTTTGACTCACAGGAGTTCAGGCAAATCAGAGTTTCTGCAGGGACAGAAATTAGTTTTTCCGGGCCATTTGGAGGGGGGCGATCTCTGGTTCAGCCTGGATTCTCTTCTCCTCATCTGTTAACTGATCCTTTTCTCCCTTTCTCCCTCTCTCCCTCTTCGAAACTTCTTTTCCAGTCCTATAGAAGTCCGCACAAGCCATCTCATTCATTATATGCATCGCGCATCCTGTCAGACACGCAGGCGGGCAGGACACTTTCACACTGAAAGGGGTAAGCTCATTTCAAGTACAGATTTTTTTTTTCAGTTATACTAACATTATACACTACTGCATCAGTACTTTTGGTTGCTTTAAAGTTGATCACTTTTGAGAATATTGGTGAGGTAAACAAAGGCAGGACTTACACATCAAACATACCGTATATCTTTGAGAAATGAGATTTATAATCCAGACTACAACACGAGGACTGCTATGATGTGCAGTCGATATATGGGTGGCACTCCCCATAAAGGCCTTGGCCTTCTTTCTGCCTTTGATTTATTGTCACAGCAGCTCAGCTCAGGCACTCACATAAAACCTTTGTCAGTCTTCTAATGACTGTTTTTGCTAGTTGAAGCAGAAACATTTTTGCCTTTTTTTTTATTTTGTCAGTGTCCTTTAATTGCTCCCTGTGTAATCCTATACAATCTTCTATTCCTTTTTTTTTATAAAAGTTATCTGTCTAAAGAAGTGCATTTACCGATTTTTTTGTCAAATTTGCTTTCTGCTTTTCAAACTTTGCTGATTTAAATGTAGAGTGCATTTTAACGCTTTACATTTTAGTGACAGAAATTAGCAACTTTTAGCAAAATCCTCAAGTAATTTGAGCCCATGGTTCAATTTAGATAAATGAAGTCCTGGTTAATGATTAAACTGTGAATCTATCAGATACCCAGTATGGGAAAGTTTTAGGGAGGACTACACTGGTCATTAAAACGTGCTGACAGCGATGGGAGAACAAGTTCCCACTTTGATCCGATGACAGATGCAGCTCAGCCTCCTGCTCCTGTCTGTAATCTTTTACCCTGAAGTTCGGTCCAACAAATGCCTTGAAATCTGGCAAACACTCACTTAAAGTCTATGAAAGGTTTTATGGCATATGAGGAGCATCATTCACCTGGAGTGTGGTGCGTTTGCTGACACCTGTGTTTTCTGTTGCTTTTCATGAAAACTGCAGTAGAAGTAGAACACACACATATAATGAAACATGTCTACATTACTAAGTATTTCTTTAATTCTGATCTGAAACATTATTATAGCCCGCCGCCGAAAGGTGAAGGTGAATGCCTGTGTGAGTGTGTCTGTCTGTTAGCAAAATATTTCTTGAATCGGTGAATGGATTTTATTGTAACTTGCTTAAAGGAATCGTTGGATACGCATCTACAACTGATTAACTTTTGGAGCCAACCCAATTCAAGATGGCTGCTACAACTAAGTGAACTTAGAAAACACAAAAATAGCCATTTTACAGCCAATTTTACAGATATTGCGCTAAAATCTGGTGCGGTTGAAACTGAGAGTTATTAACATCACATACTCAGAGCGGAACATCTTGCAATTTTTAGGGTTTGACCAAAGAAGTTATAACTCCATCGTTTCTCAACATTGGATTATCTTTGTTTAAAACTCTGGCAAGAAAGGTGTCGGGTGATGTGCATTCCTTCTTGGCCTTTAAATAAAATACGCAATTAGTGTTTGGAAATGAGCTTATACATGTGTTTTCAAACAAGTTCTCCTTTTCCCCAAAAAGTTTATGTATAGTTTTTCGGTATTAAAATCATTTTATTAAACACTTGCTTCAAACATTAGCTATAAACAATCCTTTTACAGTCATGATGATGTAAAATTTAAGTCCTGCTTCGTTGCATACGCCTGAACTCTGTTCCTTACAGCCTCAGCTTCTTTTGTAGTTGGAGAAAACTTTATTGTTTCCTTTGAAAAGATTTCCCAGCAGCCTGAAACATGTTCTCTGACTTCATCCTCAGCCGTAGATGACAGAGGTGTAAGTCAGAGGTAAGCAGCTGCACAAATTAAGGTACTCTGCTGCCCCCCAGCGGCTCAGAGGGGAGATTGCAGGATGATCTTTTTCTTGATGTAAAGCAGCTTTATCACATGGATCATGCTGAAAGAACAAATGTCGGGACAATGAAATGGCTAATGCACGCATTTATTTTCTAAATATATTACTTAGTTCAACATTAAAACACAAGCCTTTACTTTTTTTTTTCTTTGTTTCCCACCTGAAACATCTCCAGTTGTTAGGGAGATATCGAGTTAGTTTTCTTTGTTCAGTAAAGTTAAATATTACACAACAGTATAGTAATATTTATTTTGATTGCTTTCAAGAAAAAAGAAAAAAAGGAAATATTAAAATGACAATTAAAGCATCAGTTTATTTATGGGAAGTCTGAAGGAATATTTAGTCCACAAATGTCTAAAGAATACAAAAAGCAAGGCCCTAAATGCAATTGTTTGGTAACAACATCTCACTGATCCACTGAATGAAGCTTCCTTTCACTTTATGAAAAGCCAAACTGTAAAATTAGGACACGTAAATGCTTCTAACATCTGTTTCCTTTGTGATACAAAGAATATTGGTTTGCAGCGAGCAATGCGTGTCATCAGTGACTGTTGGAATAATATTTGTGTTCTCCCTCCCTTCAAACAGACACACTGTCACAGAAGCACTTGTCTATATTTTGTAGTTGCTTGAGGAAAATAATTGCCTTATCTGCAACTGTCAAAATGATGAATGCCCCGGAGAGCACCGAGAATTGACTGATGGAATTGGGGGAAAATCTAATCCCTGATCTGAACACTTTGTATAATACATTAACCCTTCTGGTACAATAGGCTGCACAGAAACAGATTTGTATAAACTCGGAGAAATAAATTTAGCTGAGACTGAAGGATCAATAAACGTCTGGAGCTATGGTCTCGTCTGCATCAAGAGAAAGGAAACGACAAAAAAAAAAATGTTAGCTGCACTAAGATGTGTGCAAGACTTGTACAAAAGATGCAAAAATTATAATAAGATTTAGAGAGATAATGTATTAGGCATGAATAATAATGGTAAAACCATAACAATGACAGAATAACAGCATAATAATAAAAAAAGATAAACAGTACATGTTTAAATTCTTCTGCATTTTCTATAGAAACTAAATTTAGAGTTATTTCACAGTCTTATAGCTGAGAAGATATATTTATGGAGAACAGAATAAAATTATATAAAAAAACGAAAAGAAAAAAACCCCACAGCAGCAGGTAAATGAGAGAAAACATAAATGAAACTGAAATTATATACACCCTATTGATCATAAAGAGTGTGATGTTACGTAAATATGTCACTATACTGTAGAAAAACTGAACATTTATATACTTTTAATGGATTTGAGTTTGAGGATTTTTATATTTTGCAGGTTTTCAGTGTTATTTTTCTGTTATGATTTGGTCTTTTATGTTTTTGTAGATTTTTTGTTTAATCTTTAGTTGTGTGTCCAGTCTTCTACTTCCTCTGCACACCTGGTCTCTTTTTCTGATATTCACACCTAACTTTCATTGTTGTTTATTGTCCCGACATAGATGTGTTCTGCAAGCAGTGAGAATTTAGAAATAAACATTAAAAATGAACACTTTTTACTTTGTTTTGCATGAAAAACATTATTATTATTATTATTATTATTATTATTATTATTATTATTATTATTATTATTACCTGCTTTTTAAAAGCAAAGAAAATAAAAAATTCAGTGCTTGAAATGAGATGGATGAAGGAATAATTTTGCACTCTTCCTCTATCGGCCCACAAGCAGCAGAGCGAAAATCTCCCCTCTTTAAAGGATATTTCCTTTAATTAAAATCGATATTAACTTTTCATAACTTAATGTCCTCAAATGAAGCCTTCTACCAACAAAGAGCTGCTACCCGCCTGAGAGCGATCTCTCCCTCTTCCTTGTCACACTTGGGTGGGATACATCATCCCCAATATTAGGAGGAAACGTACCTGTAACAGGTTAATGACCTCACACTTTCCACACCATTTCATTTAGCAGAGCATGGTCAGGAAAAGCTAAACGCTCCACTCCCAGTTCCCTGAATTATGAATTAGCCCAAAGGTTAGACGATTAAAGATTCAACACTTCGTGGTTTGACCAATAGCTGGTCTCCGTAGCTGCTATTCATTTCAGAAGGCATAAATATTGTAAGAGGAGAACAAATAATCAAGAAATTATCAATCAGAGAAAAATTATAACGTGTAGAAGAAATGAAATCAACAACACAGTCCTCATTTTTGAACATTAATAATCAATAACACATTGGAAAGTATGACATATGTGTGAAATTATTTGTCATAAAACTGCTGAAACGTTTTCAGTTGTCATTTAAAATTTAGCTTGATTTTGATTTATATGTTCCTTAAACACCACACTGAATATTGCCATAAAAAACAAGTCTTTAAATATGAGATTTATCAATCAACAAGCTGCTTACAGAGAACTACGCACGTCAAACTTCTCCAACCTTATCCGTCCTGTAACAGGTACTGACAGGTCACATGACACTAACTGAGACGTCTGAATGATTTGAACAAATGCTAAATCATTGCAAAGCAGTCTGAGAGCTCAGTGATGTGAAAGTGAAGTGTTTGTGCTTCCCCCAAGGCTCGGTGGCAGCTGTTCTACATGTGTGCAGCAAAAACATTCATGTTTCACCGTATTGATTCCAATTAATTGAGCCTGCACTGGAGTAAATGTTTGACTTTGAAGAGCTGAAACATTAATTGGGACATCTTTTGGCTGCAACATCTCAAGAAAGAAACAAACTGAAATCTGTATTCGGATGTGCAATGGCAGCTACTCTTTCCTGAACCTGGATGTGCTTTTTGTCAGTGGAGTCTTTCTTGTGTTTGTTCTGAGCAGAAATGACCAGATTACAGATAGGTTGATGTTCCTTCTAAATTCAATTTTTAAATTGGAGAGTTGTGAGTTTAATTACGCTCTGTTGGTTCAGCCGAAGGCCACCAGGGAGAGCTGTGCTTGTTTCTCAGAGTCACTGAAACAAACCCCTCCAGTGCTGTAAGATCAAAACTGATCATCCTCGGAAGTTCCTTTCTTTGTAAAGCTTCTCCACATTAGATCCTGAAATCCATAGCATATAATCAAGAATAGAGTGTTAATTAGGTATTGCCGTATCTTCTTGCAATCACCAAAGCTCTAAATCAACCTTTGAGGCTTTTTTGTTTTTAACCTGGCTAAGGAATTATCTATGAAACCTTTGCAGGCAGTGAGGCTGTTGGGGTCTGTTGCTTCCACTGGCCATTAACTAAGGATTAGTGCTGGTGGGGCTCCCATCGCTGTGAAAAGGTAATTCCTCACACTTCCTTCCATAGAAAATCAAGAAGCAACCATAAAAAGGACCGTGCAGATGGTCCAGACAGACAAACAGTGAAGCCTGTGTTCCCTTTTATTCAGTCACAATTAGGAGTAGCTGCTGAGTAAAAGAAAAAATCCGGGTGACATCAGGGAATTCATGTAATAATGCCTAAAACGGGCAAGGAAGAGATAAAATATATATTTATTTTTACTGTTTCTTTATTTTCAAGTCTACAGAGATGTTCAAGTACACCGTAGATTCTTTAACCAGAGTTGCTGCAGGATAATAATGATGCCATACAGGGAGAAGTTAAGAATATGTTAAAGGAATGGTACACCAGGGCATAAAAGCTCATCATTACAGGGATAAAAACTTTGCTCTCTGAGACATTTAAGAATGTTTTTTTTTCCTTTCTTTGACATATATGAAAAGCAGATCTGCAAACTGGATTAGAGTTTCTTAGAACTACTTTACAAATATTCAAGTGGAAACACAATTTGTGTGCAAAGGCCACACAAAACAGCAGCTTGCTTTTTGGTTTCCTTTGGTGGTCTCTCTGGTAAACTGTTAGCATGTCCTCCAAGCCAAGCATACAGAGTTGTATATAGCACTGAGGGTTTGTTCTTTCAGAGAGCTGCTCTTGTATTTTTGTTCCCAAATCACTGACTCAGTAAAACCAAGGGCATCTAAAATTGAAGGTTGAGGATTGATTTTATTTAAAGTTTGCACATAAACTGAGAGTTTTGAGGCATTTTTGCGAGGGCCAAGGTTGTGCTTTGGTGCTTGCAGTGGGTGTTTACGTCGTTTACTTTGAGTCAAAACACAAACATAAGAATTATCTCCTTTATGAGGCGCAGTTGTGCCCTCACAGCTTTCTCACAAAAAAGCCAGCTTCTCAGTCCACTCTTTATATGTGTCCTTTTATATATCGTATTTAAAATGTTCAGATTAGGTCAAACAATTCGTAAAAATGTGAAAATTATCATTATGCCAACAGTCGATCTAGATTTGGTGGTTTCTGAATAAACAAGTAAGAGATATTGAAAAAACTGTAAATTAGATGTAACCAAAATAACCTTCTGTATCAATAAACTAGAAAGTTAGTGTTTAAGTTTTAAGCTAAAAGGAATTTTTTTAGACAAAAGATAGGATGGTAAGGATGGTAGATAGTCGGCCATCAACTGTGTTGGTGACTTAGACTTTGTTTTCTTCAGTTCATAAAATGAGCCACAAAACCCAAATGAAGTCATGAGCTCTTCATGACTTCTAGCGTTTGCTTCCTTGATATGGTGAGACAGTATCTCACTTAAAAGCAGGTCTTTCTGTGGACACCAGAAACCAGCTTTAAGTCCAATCACACTAGGTGCTCATCTGTCGTCAGGCTTTAATGAAGGGTCCCTGCCCCCCCACCTGTTCTGCACTTTCTCGTGTCTCACAGATGTTTCTGTAGCTTGAGGGGACGTCACTCTGAGGGGAGGCCCCCAGTGGTTGGACATGTGGTGTGTGCAGCGCTCTGCCCCACTTTTATAACAACAACAGTCTTTTTTTTTTTTTGCCACGGTGAGTAAACTCGCACGAACAATTTGGCAAATTGTTTCACGGCAGATGCCTTTCCTGATGCAACCTGAGCTTGAACCTGCAGCTTCAGGACTATGAGACTGTGGCACTGACCACCGAGTTACCACGGCCTATAGTAGTAATAATAAGAAAGTCGAAACTCCTGTTTTTTTGTTGTTTGTCAAGTATCTTTTGTGTTTTCTAGGTTTATTCCCTTGTGATCAAGTTGAGTTCCTTGTGTCACTTTTCAGTTTCCTGCTCTCTTGCCTCGCCCGTTCTCAGTTCCTCTTTGTTTTTGCTGCTTCCACGTCGGCCTTTTGTTTAATAAATATTTGAGTTTACGCCCGAGCTCTCCTGTGTCGGCTGGCATTCTTGGTTCAGGCCCACAAACCGTGACAAATAATTGTTGTTGTAATATTAAGAACTTACCACACAAAATTATCTTATTAAATCAAGTCCTTTCTACTTTTTCAGTACTTGTGGGGGAAAAAGACTTGTGTTGTTCTATACCAGCTTGACTCACATGAACCAAATACAGAACTTGTTCTTAAGCTGCCAACAGTGCAGACACATTTTGTGGGTTTCCTGTTCAGAGTAGGCCTCAATTTTTTGATAAGAATCTTGCAATGAAAGAAGGTAAATGTTAGCTGACTTGATGCTTTTTTATATGCTTTTTTTTTCCTTAGCAGAGAGATTTACTTGCACTTTATCTGCACCCACCATCCACATAAGACCACCGCCTTGTGTGCTGGAAATAGAGCGGCTTTGTGTAAAAGAAACAGCAGAAGCAAAGGAATGAAAATGTTCTCTTCCTGCTTCTGCGATCAGAGTGAGTGACTGCGATGAGAAGGACTGACTTGTTTCCTCCTGCATTGACTTTCACAGTTTCTCACACAGTATATTTAGTGGAGGCAAACATAGGACAAGACAAAAGACAAAGGAAGAGGAGAACAATAACAACTTTCTTCTTAGATTTTATTTATATTTTCATTGTGAGAAAGAAGTTTGATTGGACATCCAGGAAATATGTACTCAGATTGCATTCCAAGACTGCATTTAGTTTGATGTTTACATGATCATCACCCGCCGCCACAGGGCAAAAGCAGACAATATCGTTTTTGCCCGTGTCTGTGAGTGTGTGCATCTGTTTGTGTGTCTGTTACCAAAATATCTCATGAACCACAGAACATTTTTTATGGACTCTTGAAGAAAGTTATCCCTGGATTTACATTTACGGTTGATTAACTATTTAAGTCAATTCAATTCAAGATGGATGCCACAACCAACTGACCATAAAAAACACAAAAATGTCCATAAATCAATCAATTTTACAAATGCAGACCTAAATTTTGTAGTACCTGAGACTAATCCCCAACACACATATTGGGCACTCTTGGCACAGAGTGCTAATACATAGCACAAGATCTGTGTTAAAAACATTTCTACTGTTTGAAGTCAACTCTGTCTGTTTGCAAAACATCTCATAAACCACTTGACAGATTTTATTGAAATTTTAGAGATTAACAAATGATCATGTGGTCCTTATTTTGACCTGTTATGAGTCATGTGTTGGGTTTTCAAGAGTTTTGCAGAAAGGTGATGGGCAATTAGTGTCTTACCTCTTGTAGATAGTTCCTTGAATGACCTCAGTTTGGAGAAATGGAGTTTAATTCTGACCAGATTCATGAGCTAACAGTTAGCACAAATAAATCCAGCCTTGAAAATGTCATAGCAGTTTATGCTTTTATGAACTTTTACATTGTTGTTAAGTTTGTATTTATTTTTAGTCACTTCATCTGCCTTTCCTATTGGTAAATCAGAAAACTTGATGTGTTCTTTCAGCATCCATCCTGGACTACAGCACAAACATTTTTCAGTTCATCCTTATTGAATCCTGTCATCTGGGGAAGCCATGCAGTCGTATCACATGGTTGGTGCTCACATGTCAGAAAAGAAAAGGTCCTGTCAATAAACCGCTGGGACTGGAGATTATTCTATAATTGGCAAATACATCAGCCTAACATCTTCTGGGAAATGAGGAGATCCTGTACCAATGCATAATGCTTCTCATAAGCCACTCCTTCTCCTTTTGCTCCTTTTGAGTCCCACAAATGTAATGCCTGTTTTATTGTGACAAGTGGTGGCAGCAGAAAGGCTCTTACTCTGGATTTGGTGGGAAGCCAGCAGAGTGGGACAAATGGAATGACCCATTCAGTAGCTCCAAATGTTTTAAGAGCTCTCATTTGGTTCTAACACAAAAGGAGGTATTGATGGAAGGAAATACTGGAGCTTTGTCGCTGGGAAAGGAGTTTTTCACAAACTTCAGTTCAAAATGCAAATGGTGGCACCTACAGCAGTTCCGTTTTATTTCAGCTTTGCTGTGTTTCAGATGTAGACCTTGAAAAAGTAATGCATATTGATACTTTTAAAAGTTAAACTTTATTACTTTTGCATATATTGGCTGTTTTGAAGGCTTACTTTTACAATGCTAATTTCAGAAAAGTTGTCAAGTTGTGTAAAATGTAAACAAAAACAAAATGCAATGGTTTGCAACTCTCATAAACCCATATTTCATTCACAATATAACATAATAAATACATCAAATGCTGAAACTAAGAAATGGTACAATTATTTTGGAGCAAATAAAGTAATTTTGTATTTGATGGCAGCATCACATTTCAAAGAAGCTGGAAGAAAATAATAATTAATAATTTGTTGCTTTACTTTGTTTCATTATGCATAAAATATGAGTTTATGAGATCTGCAAATCATTCCATTATTTTGTTGTTGTTGTTTTAACATTTTACATTTTTTGAATCGGGGATTGTATATTAAGACTTAAGATTTATCAAGATTTTCATGTAAGTCATAAGCATAATGTTAGGCCTCTCACTTTCTTATAGGCCTACAAAAAACAAAAAAGAATGCAAATAATATATAAAATACTAAGTAATCTGTAATTATTTGACCTAACCTAAGTATTTACTTAGTCTCTACCTTCAAGCTCAAACTGAAAAAAGTTAATACTTTAACAGAAGCACAAAAGGTTGAAATTACTTTAAAGTAGAATACGTTTCTAAATTTAGATGTACTGCAAAGCTTTTATGTTTTCTTTTGAGATTTGGTGAAAGAGTTGGCAGCACAGAACATAAACACTGAGGTCATACAGTGATAACGGTGTTCTAAGAAAAACAAAAGCGAACAGAAAACCAAGAAGAGATGTCAAATATTTTACTGTATTTGGGTGGAAAACTCCCGATCTTTATCACAAATAATATGCCCTTTATTGGGTTTAGGTTCCAAATACAAACACTAAGTAGTCAGAACTCTAGTCACTTTTTTTTCACCAAGTGGTGTTTCTTAAATTACTTTTATAAGTAGATTTATGTCTGTAGCATCTCCGAGGAAGAACACTTAATGAGTGGTTTCTGCAGTTTAAAGCTCCAGCAGACATTCACAATCATTGTGATTTTGTGTCATTTTTACATGTTGGTGGCTGTGATGGTCAGACAGCTCGAGCCTCTGCCCACATTTGCAGTCGTTGTTGGCACAAGTCTAAAACACTGAAAAAAAATGAACATCCGTTTCCTTTCTGTGAAAGACTTAGTCTCTGCTGTCAACCACGATGATGACCCTGAAATAAAGAAGACACAAGTCTGTCATGCTGCTCAGAAATGTTAGATGTTACCCAACAGTTTCATGGAACTCACTTAACACATTGAGTTCAGAGTTGCCTGAGTGCATTTTTAAAAGTCTTCTGTGACCTAGGATGATGGAACAGTTTCTAACTTCCCTTTGCACAATGATACAGCCTAAGAATCAGAAATAAAGCATGTGAATAAGTTTGTGCTTTTAAGTTTTATATGAGAAAAAAATAAAGTTGATATTTATTTTGCTTGCATCCAAAGAGGAAGATGAATGCTTTTGTGTCTGTTAGCAAAATATCTTATTAGATGTATATTTACAACTGATTAACTTTTGGAGCCAACCCAATTTAAGATGGCCGTCACAGCCAATTCATCTTTGAAAACACCAAAATGGCTCAAACTCAGTCTGTTTTACAGCTATTGTACTGAAATTTGATGCATTTGTGGCTGAGAGTTATTCACAACACATACTCCAAGTGCTACTTAGCTCGTTGCTATAAGTGTAGCCACAACTGTTTGTCTGTTAGCAAAATATCTCCTGAACCAGGGGTGGAAATTAGCACCCGCCACCGGCCAAATGCGGGTAAATATTTGAAGTGGCGGGTGAATTTGATCAACACACACGCCACTGCAGCGGGTTGGCAATTTGAACAGAAAATGTGTTATTTGTCCTCTTGACCTATAGGGGGCAGTAATGTGCTCTAGTTGCTGCTGTTACGTCGAGCCGCGTTCCCCCATCAGATACGGTTCCCCCTGCGTCTCCGTAAATAATGACTTATCTATTAACAGAATTGTTTAGAGGGG